>NC_056729.1:1026883334-1026930834 GCF_019279795.1 Protopterus annectens
CTCGAACATCTACATTTATGGTAGGTACAAAACTGCACTATGTTCATCGTGCTATGCTGCTGCAGTCATTACACTTGGGTAGAGTCCCAAAGCTATGGTTGGGTGGTAGGAGCTAAACTGGGTTAGGTGCACCTAAAATGCCCTGCAGAACTGCAGTGGCAAACCCAGCTCTGGTTTTTGAGTACAGAGGAAGGTGGTAATGCTTTGTGAAGGTGTGCACTGAACTCCAGGTAGCTGCCTCCAGAATGTCCTTTGTTGGGACTCCTCGGAGGAAGGCTGCTGAGGTTGCTGTAGCCCTGGTGGAGTGAGACCTAATACTAGCAGGCACTGCTTTCCCGTGGTGTGAGTAGCAAAAGCGGATGCAATGTGCTATCCATTTGGAGATGGTCTATTTTGAAATAGCCTTTCCTTCTGAGCCTGGTGCATAGGATACAAGGAGTTGGTCAGATTTTCTGAAGGCCTTTGTCCTGTCCAAATAGTAACGTAACTGTCAGTGAATGTCCAAAGAGTGAAGGAGTCTTTCTCCTTTATTCTGTGGGTTTGGATAAAAGGTGGGCAAGTGTATGGTCTGATTGAGAGCCACACTGGATACTACCTTTGGCATGAAGGAAGGGTTGGTGCGTAAAGATACTCTGTCCTGATGGAAAATGATGAAAGGTTCCACTGCCATAAGTGCCTGTAATTCTGAGACTCTGCGTGCTGAGGTGATAGCCAGCAGCAGGGATGTCTTCCATGACAAGTATTGAAGCTCTGCTGAAAAGGCTGGTTCGAAAGGAGGAAGTGTTAACTTTTCCAGAACAAAATTTAGATCCTAAGTTGGAGTAGGTGGTTTTCTGGGGGGTCTTATATTTTTTGCCCCTCTGAGAAACTGTCTTAGCAAAGGATGAGAAAAAATGGGAGGAACCATATCATATTGAGCTGAAATGGCTGAAGCATGGATCTTTATGGATGAGAAAGAAAGGCCTTTGTGTAGCATCTCAGTTAGATATTGGAGTATGTGCGGAATATTTGGGATGCCAGGATTTAGGCTTCTGGCCTGGCTCCATACACAAAATCTTTTCCATTTGTCTGAGTAAGTTTTTCTGATGCTGGGCCTCCTGGCCTCCAAAATGACATTCTGGACGTCCTTTGAGAGAAGTGTTGTTTGATAATTTACGGTATTTTCCATACAGCTAGATTTAAGGTCCTTAGCTGACTGTGAAGGATCTGTGAGTTTTGTTGGGTTAACAGCAGAGGGAACTGAGGTAAGATCCATGGAGGGCTGTGAGTCAAGTTTCGTAGTAGTGGGTACCAGTGTTGACGTGGCCAGTCCGGGGCAATGAGGATCATCTGTGGTCTCTCTGATCTGGTTTTCAGTAATACCTGGGTGAGTAGAGGCAGAGGTGGGAAGGCGTAGACTGACAATGCTGTCCAACTGAATGATAGGGCATCCACTTTCCAGGCCAGGTGATGGTAAGTCCTTGTGCAAAATTTTTGTAGCTGGCAATTGTTGGTTGAGGCAAACAGATCTATGTCTGGTGTTTCCCACCTTTGAGTTATCATTGAGAATACTTGTGGGTGTAGTCTCCACTCGTGAGGGTCTGTCAAATTTCTGCTTAATTTGTCTGCCAAAATGTTTTCTTTTCCTGGCAGGAATTGTGCTTGCAGTTGTACTTGGTAAGTTAATGCTGTGTTCCACAAGTCCATTGCCTGTCTGCATAGTGGGTAGGAGTGCATCCCTCCTTGTTATGTACCACATAACTGTGGTGTCGTCCGTCCTTATTAGAAGTTGTCCTGGATGCAAAAGGTCCTTGAAGGCTGTTAGTGCATTTTTTACAGCTAGCATCTCCTTTTGATTGATGTGTAGTTGCCTTTGGTTTGCAGACCATTTGCCCTGTATGCATTGTCCTGCCATGTGTGCACCCCAAGCGTAGTCTGATGAATCTGTTGTCAAGGTTTGGTTTGGTGGAGGTGAGACAAAAGGAAGGCCCTTGTTTGCTTGGCATGCTTGAGCCCACCATAGAAACTCTTTTTGAAGGCAGGGAATGAGAGTTATAGTTGCTTCGAGGCTGTGTCTGTGTTGGGACCATACACTTTTTAGGTACCATTGTAGTTTTCTCATATGCAGCCTTGCATATGCAATTAGTTGAATGCAGGATGCCATGTACCCCAATGCCTGCAGGAATTTCCTTGCAGTGAGCTGGGTAGAAGTTTCCATCTTTTTGAAGTACTGAGCCAGTTGTTTTTGCTTGTCTGGCGTGAGGTAAGCCATTTGGCCATTGTATTCAAGCTGGCACCCAGGAAAATTATTTCTTGTGAGGGTATTAGTTTTGACTTCTTTTTGTTTACTGTGTACCATAGGCAACTTAGCAACTTTGTTACAAATGCCAGATGCTTTAGTAGGATGTCTTTGCTGTCCGCTTGGATCAGGCAGTCGTCCAGATATGGATAAATTTGTATTCCTCGCTGTCTGCGGTATGCAATTACTGATGCCAGGCATTTCGTGAATACTCTGGGCGCAGTAGATAAGCCAAAGGGCAATGCAGAGAATTGATAATGCGTTGTGCCTGCCAAAAATCTGGGGTATCTTCTGCAATCTTGTCTGATAGGGACAAGCAGGTATGCCTCTTGGAGGTCCAACGTTACCAGCCAAGACTCCTTGCCCAGCATGGGAAGAAGCTGTTGTAGTGTGAGCATTTTGAATTTGGGAATGTTCAGGTACGTGTTTAGAATTGAAAGGTCTAAGATGGGTCTCCAGGCTTTGTCCTTTCTTGGTACTAGAAACAGTCTTGAGTAAAATCCTTGCCTTTGCTCTTTTGCAGGTACCTTTTGAATTGCTTTCATGTTCATGAAAGCTGAAATTTGCTTTTGTGCCTCTGCCCATTGGTTTGTTGGCAGATTTGGCATGCCTCTCATCCATGGTAAAGTGTGAAAATGAAATCTGTAGCCTCGGGTAATAGTATCCAGAACCCATTTGTCCTTTGTTATGAAGTGCCAATTTTGTGGGAAAAAAGCCAGCTTTCCTCCTAGAGGTGCTGCCTGGGCAATTTTGCTTGGCAGGCGAAGAGGAAAGTCATTGAGTTTGTTTTCTGAAGGGTTGAGATCTGTCGTCTCCACCTCTTTGAGTTGTTGTTTGCCATTCTCTAGGCCTGAAGGTACCCTGTGCCTGGCCTCTGCCCCTTTGGGGTCAGTCTGAAGCAGGAAAGGACCAGTTTTTTGATGGCCAGTTTCTGCTGAAGCGAGAAGGTTGTACCTGTAAAAAATCTTTAACTGTTTGCATTGATTTTGCCTTTTCTTCCGTCTTCTTTAAGACTTCCTCTGCTTTGACACCAAATAACGCATCCTTTTGCAGTGGAGCATTTAGTAACTTTGCTTTGACATGTTCTGGTAAGGTCTGCTCTTTTAGCCAAGCATGTCTACGTATTACAGATCCTGTGACTGCTGCTCTACATGAGGCCTCCAAAGAATCAAAACCACACTGCAACGTATGTTTTCCCACTTGTTCTGCTGCATGCAACAAATCTTGCATCCCTTTGAAATCTAGTTGATCTGTTTGAGGGATAATTTTCTGTTTTAACTGAGTAAGCAAGTACTGCTGGTATTTGATCATGTGGAATTGGCAGTTTAATGCCCTCATGGCCAAAGTGGCAGAGGTATACACTTTTTCCCCCCATCTTTCTAATGCCCTGGAATCTCTGTCCGCAGGTAGTGGATTCTTAGCAGTAGAGGCCTTAACCCCTTTGGGACCCTGGGAAATGGTTTCTGGGTCTGCAGCAGGGCTTTTATATAAAAACTTGTGAGAGTCAGGGACTCGATAGTATCTGTCTGGTTTAGGTGGTGCTGGAGGTAAGGAATCTGGATTTAGACTGGATTCAGTGTAGACATCATCCAGAATGTCCAAAACAGGAGGAATGGCTAGGGGTCTATGCTGAAGCAAAAGAAGAAACTCACGGAGTCTTTTCTTGGAGTCAGAGTAATCTTATCCATCCCAGTGGAAATGCTCTCTCATGGTGTGCAGGGTTTCCCCAAAAGAGAAGTCTTCAGGGGTGGAAACAGAGGGAATAGACTCCTCAGCATCTGAGTCTTCACAGAGAGGGAAGTGGTAATCCTGTTCCTCAGAGTCTGATGAGGAAATGGATTCCTGATCAGAAGGAGGTAAATTTTCCTCCAGTCTAGGCCTTTTGTCAGGAGGGGGCTGGGAACCTCTGATAAGGGTAATCAGGTCCTCCGCCATTTTGAGCATCTGTTTTTTAGGCATATGGGCCTGCATGGGAGTCTGTGGACTAGGTTTCTTAACCTTTGGAAGCTTAGCGTATGACTTAACGGAAAGAGTCGTCGGTTTAAAGACGCCTTCTGAAACCGAAGACCTGTCCATAGTCTCCGGATCGCCACCAGGGCTGGCGTCCGCAAGTTGAGGAGGAACCGGCTCCAGTGGCCCAGTAGATTCTAACTGAGAGGTAGTCGTATTTTCTAAATCTGCGGTAGTCAGGGGCTGCGTAGGCGCCTCACTGAGTACCGAAGATCCGGCAGCAGGCCTAACCGAGACCTCGGTATCTGGTCTAGGTCTAGGCTGCCGGTCTTTGTCCTTGCGTTTTTTAAACATAGCGGTAGTCGGAGGTTCCGACGACATAATGTAGTTGAATTTTCTGCCAAAATAATGTCGGGCGGTATCAGCCCGATGTTTAATAGTGCGTTTATTGAACCTAGTGCAAAACCGACAACCAGAAACATTGTGGTCTGGGCCTAGGCAAGGAATACAATAAGAATGAAAATCCTTATGAGGTACTAGCTTCCCACAAGAAATACAATTATTAACTTTGTCTGACATCGGTCTGAGGCAAGAAAAGTTTCCCCAACGGGGTACTTAGCTTTATAGAAGACTTCGGCTGAAATTCTGTTCGAAAATCTCAGGAGCTGGCCGACTGGCACTTGCGAACTGCTTCTGCTTCGATCACCGCGCGGCAAGAAAGACTGAAGAAAATGGCGTCGGCTGCCTCTTTTATACCCCTGCCGCTCTGACGTCAGGGAAGAAGTGACGACAACCGACACCAGACCAAGGCTTTGGAATTCAGGCCGACTGCGGGACTGCCTGACGGCAGGATAACCCAAGTGTGATGACTGCAGCAGCATAGCATGATGAACATCTTAAGAATAGCGGTGAAAGCAGGGAATAGCCTATGGATATTATTTCCCTAATTCACATGTCATGCCTAATGAACTACAAAATGTAAGGGTGGAGGAACAGTTAAGAACCCCACCTCCCACAAGTGTCTCCAGTGGGGACTATTCAGGCAAGGTTTTAGACCACTATACCCTTATAGGTTCACAGGCGTTTACTAGGCTAACGACTACAAGGGCCTTTTTAAGCATAGTCGGGCATACCAAATCTTATGACAAGTTCTGGTACCTTCATAAGTGTAAGCAGGGGCCTGAAAGGTGAAACATTTACAAGCAGGGTCTTGGGAGATGAACCATTTACAGACAGGCAGTCTTCATTAGACAAAGGTGCCAAACCAGGGATGAATTTCCTGTTCCTCATCCAATTGTCCAAGTTACACTTTAAATGGATTAGGGAGGAGCTCTGCTTCACATGGATGGGGAGCCGTTCGAAAGAAGGGGGAATATCTGGGATACATACCTGTCTCTAAAGCATGCCCTATTTATATCATATGCAAGGTTTAAGTTTTTAGAATGGATAATTCTGGTGCTGTTTGTTTAGCGGATATGCAGAAGGTCCATTAGAGTGGGGTCTGATAATGCCCTGTATGTCAGGCATAGATCCCCCGTCAACAGTCTTTAGGAGACAGAATAAAGGGATAGAGCCTTGAGGTCGCTTGCATAGGACATTTTCCTTAAGCCCATTATTCTTTTAGTGAGAAACCTCTGTGGACGTTCCAATTGTTGGATATGCCTGGTTATGTACTTACCAAATGGGGCACTGTACTCAATAACAGGTCTGATGAATGCAGAATACAGTGGAACAATTACTTTGTTGAACCTAGATGCCATACCTATGTTTGTAAGTTGCACAACATACAGTGATTTCCTCACTGCCGTAGACACATGATGGTCAAAGGCTAGATTACTGTCTATGTGTGTCCCCAAGTCCCTGACTACTGGGTCAACTCTTAGGGTATGTTGTCAATATGATAGTTACCAGGGGTGGATGACTTTTCAATAGATACTGTTATGCATTTCTCAGCACTTAGTTTTAGTCCTTGGCTCTGACAACAGTTGTTTTGTCAGCCCTTCCTGGAGAACATTTGTGCTGGTGGACGATTCAATCACAGCTCCTAATTTGCAATCATCAGCAAGAGGCGAATGACGGTAGCCTTGACTTCAGAGAAGTAAATGTCAAAAAGGAGCAGTCACAGGACTAATTCCTGGGGGACTCCGCTTATGAATGGCCTCTTTGTAGAAGTGGACTCCCCACTTCTAAATTCCTGGGTCCTGTTTGAGAGCCAAATGGCTATCCAACAGTGACATGAGGGTTTGTACCTAACCTCATAAGTTTGTCAACAATGCCAGTATGGAGTATTGTGTCAAATGCCTTGACCAGGTCAAGGTAGGCAGTGTGAACCATTTTGCTCCTCAAAGAAGTCCACCAGGCTGAGTAGGTATGACCTGCCCTCGGGATGGGTCCAACATCTGGAGGTTTCCTATGTCATTAAATGATCATTTCCATGTTAATTCTTTCCATGGCTTTATATATGAGACTAGTAAGATTTATGGGTCTGTAGTATCCAGGGTCTATATATGGCCCACCTTTGTGCAGAGGGATGACTGTTGCTGTTCTCCATTCATGAAGCAAGAAGCCTGTTTAACGGCTACAGTTAAACAGCAATCCCCGAAGGCCTGATAGGTCATGTTTCATGCTATTTGGAACACATCCTGGGATATTGTCTGGGCCCACTGATGCAGTGTTCTTGGCTTTAGACAGAGCATTAAGGACCTGTTCACTAGTGATAGCAGGGGGAGTCATATTTGATGGTATTTCCTGAGGGAAGGTTGAGAGGGAGAGAGGAGTAAAGTTGGAGCTAAATTTGTTGGCCATTAAGTTTGCTATATCTTCTGGCTCAGTATATGTGGTTCCACTTACAATGAGCTCTGCACACAATTGTGTATTACCTTTTAGGTTGCGGACATAGCTAAAGAATGCCTTGTAGTTGTTATTTGCCTGGGAGGCCAAATTTACTTCAAATCTGGCTTTGGTAGACTTTACTTGTCCTCTGAGTTGTTTGTTTAGTTTGATGAGATTGCTTTCATCCTGTTGAGTGCTGCGCCTCCTAATTTTTGCTATGATTTTCTTGCTTGGTTCTTCTACCAAACAAATTGTCCACTGAGAGGCAGGCTGTTCCAGAAAATGCTACGGCTCTGCTGATTCTGAAAAACCAAATGCTAAGAAGCGTAGAACTTTATTTCACCCTGGGAAATTGTAATGCACTCACTCACTCTCCTGCTTCTTTAACACAGCTTTTACTGCAGATCTGAACAGCAAGTGTCTGTCAAAAAGGGCATTCACGAAACTGGCCCTTAGTCTTTTCAACAAGTTCAATAACACACAGACAGGCATGGCAACAGATAGTCAGTCTCATGCCTGCCTCCATGGTTGAACCACCCACAGCACCGTGTCTGTGTGTAAGGTGCATTGTCTGGTGAGCCACTGAGAAAAAAGGCTGACAGCTGTTACTGCAATTTGGTTTTCAGGTCAAAGTCTGGCAAACTTTCGAAACTTTGAGCAATTTGTCACTATATTCCAGAGGTTTAAGGCTATAAACTGTTAAGAGCTGCTTTCTGTAGATCAGAATCCACAAAAACACAAATAAGGAATTATACGACCGCTCAAAAACATACAAGTTTAATATCCACAAAGCTTTCAAGAAAACTGCCCTGCATCAGTGTAAAAAAATGTACAAATGAACAGGACTCTAATAAATACACTAAGCAATTATTTAATTCTTCTTCTTCTTCTTTCGGCTGCTCCCATTAGGGGTTGCCACAGTGGATCATCTGTTTCCATTTCTTCCTGTCTTCTGCATCTTGCTCTGTCACACCAACCACCTGCATGTCCTCTCTCACCACTTCCATAAACCTTATCATAGGCCTTCCACTTTTCCTTTCACCTGGCAGCTTCATCCTTAGCATCTTTTCCCCAATATACTCTGCATCCCTCCTCAGCACATGTCCAAACCAATGTAATCTTGCCTCTCTGGCTTTGTCTCCAAACCTTCCAACCTGGGCTGACCCTTTAATATACTTATTCTTAATCCTGTCACCCTCGTCACACCCAGTGCAAATCTTAACATCTTTAACTCTGCAACATCCAGCTCTGACTCCTGCCTCTTAAGCAATTATTTAATTATCATGTATAATTAAAAACACAGGCAACAGCAAACTAATTAACAAAGATCCTCTTTATGCCTACTGTGCGACTCGGAGCAAGTGAATTAACTAAACGGTGCTCCTGAGCTAAGTCTGAAAAAGGTCCATGTGGATCAGTGCTCTACCTTGATTAACAAATACAAATAAATAAGCAAACAAAAATTAATAAATAAACCTCAGTGTGTGTGCACCATATAGTTTAACACTCTCTCAGAGAGAAAATAGCGAATGAAAGCACACTTGCTTAGTCAGTACATCACACATCATCAGCATCAACATCATTAACATTTTCCCATTTTCTACATGGGCTTGGGGTGTCATGTCTACTGTCACCATATCTCTCAATCCAATGTCACTCTCCTCTCTTCTTCAACAGTCATGCTTGACTCTCGCAGGTCTTCTCTCACACAATCCATCCACCTCTTTGTTGGACGCCCTTGTTTCCTCTTGCCTTCTTCCTATCTGACCCAAATCTTTTTCACCAAATTGTATTTTATTTTTCTGCACATATACCTGAAATGCCATAATCTGTCCTCTTTGACCTTCTCTACAACTGGAGCTACTTTGGCTTCTATTCTAATGTCCTCATTTCTTCGCATGTCCCACAGTGTATTCTACTATCCATCTAAAGCACTTTCATCTCTATCAACTCTAGCTTCTTCAAATGCTTCTCTTTTACTGCCCAGGTTTCTATACCACACAGTTGGACTGGTCACACTACTGTTTTCTTCATAGATTCATAAGCAAGTACTACGTTAGCTATCCTTGTAGGCCATTTTAAGCCTAGCCAATTTCAATTTCAAAGGTGAGACTCAAATCCTGTACATTATGACTATGAGGTAAACACCTTAACAATTATACCAACCACAACCCTCTTTTCGGCTTCTTTGGCATTTTTCTGCCATACCCTCCCCGAGCTTTAATGAAGACTTCGGATCTGAAATTCGTCTGTAAAAATCTCAGGAGTCGGCCGACTGGCACTTGCGAACTGCTTTTGCTTCAGGCACCGCGCGGCAAGAAAAACTGAAGAAAATGGCGTCTGTTGCATCTTTTCTACCCCTGGCACACTGACATCAGGGAAGAGGCGAGAGCAACCAATGCCGGACCTAGACTTTGGAATTCTGGCCGACTGCGGGTAGCCTGCCAGCAGGATAACCCAAGAGTAATGACTGCAACAGTGAAACATGATGAACATCATGAATGATAACGACCTGTGCCTTCTATCCTTTGCTGCCAAATGAGTCCAATGATCTCATTATAGGAAATAGCCATTTCCAGCATCCCTGCAAACACCAGCTCATATGGCAAAACAAGAAGTTATGTACTCACCATAACGTTCGATGTATGTAGTCCATCTCACCTCACATTCTTACTCACGGGTTCAGAGCCGAATATCGGCTCCGACTCGGCCAACTTTTATTTTCTAGCACGAAGTCTCTAATTGGCTGGGCTAAACAGGTATCCCATGCTGCACTGCTCCACAGCCCCAGATCTAGTTTGCTGCCAACCCAACAATTACACCTCATGCATAACAACAACCCAATAAGGTAGAACACTATCAAGGAGAATAAGAAAAAACAACTACCATTGAAGGGTACTCAAAAACCAATTCCAGCCTCCAGATCCTCCAGGAAGGGGGCAGGTGGGAGGGTACGTAAGAATGTGAGGCGAGATGGACTACATACATTGAACGTTATGGTGAGTATATAACTTTTTGATGTTATGTAGTCCAATCTCGCCTACATTCTTACTCACGGGACAGCGTCCCCAGCACCTCTATCCTGGGAGGATCAAAGGAAGATACTCCTGAGGACTGTGGAACCAAAGGAAGCCCGGCCCCTAGAAGCCACGTCCAGTTTGTAATGAGTAATAAAGGTGTGTGGGGAAGCCCAAGTGGCTGCAGCACAAATATCGTCCAAAGATAGTCTGGCATGGTATGCCATAGATGCAGAAACAGCCCTAGTAGAGTGAGCCTTGACGGGAAACGGGAGATTTCTGCCTGCTGAAGAATAAATAAAGGAAATACAATTCAAAATCCATCTGGAAATGGTAACCTTGGAAATAGAGGATCCCGCTCTACTTTCTGAAAAGGAAACAAACAATTGGTCAGATTTTCGAAGGTGTTTAGTCCTGTGTAGATAGAATCGTAATTGCCTATGCATGTCCAATTGATGAAATCTAAACTCAGCTTTGTTCGAGAATTGAGGGAAGAAAACTGGCAGCTCAATAGACTGATTGAGATTAACAGTAGATGTTACTTTGGGAAGAAAGGACGGATTAGGTCTAAGAGAAACCCTGTCCTTATGAAAAATTAAATACAGTGGTTTGATGGAGAGAGCTTGAATCTCTGGCACCCGTCTGGCTGACGTGATGGCTATTAGGAAAGCTGTCTTCCAGGACAAAAACTTTAACTCACAGGTGGCAGCTGGTCCGAAAGGTGCAGAAGTAAGGGTTTGCAAAACAAAGTTTAGATCCCAGGGCATGATAGGTTCTGACACAGGAGGCCGGAGTAAAAGGGTGCACTTTAGAAAAGCCTTACAGAGTTTATGGGTCATAAGGGAAGGCTCATAGGAGGTACGAAAGTTTGAAATAGCTGCCAGCTGAACTTTAATGGTAGCGGGCACAGAGCCCTGCTGAAAAAGCATGGACAAAAAATCCAAAACAGCAGCAATTGGGGCT
This sequence comes from Protopterus annectens, assembly GCF_019279795.1. Classification (NCBI taxonomy): domain Eukaryota; kingdom Metazoa; phylum Chordata; order Ceratodontiformes; family Protopteridae; genus Protopterus; species Protopterus annectens. The sequence goes on from NC_056729.1 coordinate 1,026,894,375, forward strand.
GTGTAGGGGTCAATTCCTTGGGCCTGAGCCCAAATGGAAAATCTCTTCCATTTGCTGGAATAAATCTTCCTAGCTGAAGACTTATGAGAAGAAGATAAAATGTGCACCACCTCAGGTGAAAAGTGATGAAGTCTGACTAACGATGGAAGTGGAGTAGCCAGGCTGTCAACCTTAGGGTCCGCAAGGAGGGATGGAACTGTCCCGACATGTGTGTCAGTAGGTCTGGTACTGGGTCTAGAGTCCAAGGACTGTCCACAGCGAATTGATGGAGAAAGGAGAACCAGATTTGGCGAGGCCAGTGTGGGGCAATCAGAATCATCTTGCTTCCCAAGGATACGGCTTTCTGAATCACTCTTGGTAACAGAGGAAAGGGAGGGAAAGCATAGAGCAGACCGGAGGGCCAATCGTGGACTAGAGCATCGCTGGGTGGCTCCCCCTGTGGGGGGACCAGGGTGAAGTAGTTGCTGCATTTGGCATTGAGGGAATTGGCAAAAAGATCGCAGCAAGGCTGACCCCACCTGCTGAAAATCTGTTCCGCAACTAGACGGTTCAGGGAGCACTCGTAAGGCATCACAATAGCTCTGCTCAGCCTGTCTGCTATCACATTGGCCTTCCCCGGAATGTGCGTTGCCACTAGGAACCATTGGGAAGACACTGCCCACTGCCACACTCGCATGGCCTCTCTGCATAGGGGCTAAGATCTGGTTCTTCGCTGTTTGTTTAGATACCACACAACGGACATGTTGTCCGAGTGTATTGCAATCGTCCTCAGAGGAAGAGAGCTCTGAAGTGCCCGCAACGCCAGCAACATAGCTCTCATCTCTAAGACATTGATGTGCAGATGTACCTTGTGATCTTGCCACGTGCCTTGGACCATCCTGCCAAGATAATGTCCCCCCCCCCCAATCTGGGAGGCGTCCGTGGTCACCGTGGCGACAGGTGATGGAGGAACAAACAGTTTCCCCTTGTCCGGATAGGTGGAGCACAGCCACCAACGGAGATCCTGTTTGCATCGGTCCGTGAGAAGGATCTGGTGGGAAAGGGGGAGTTTTTGGAGAGACCATTGGGTAAAGAGAAGCCATTGAAGAAGCCTCATGTGTAACCTCGCTAGAGGCGCTAACATAATGGTAGCTGCCATGAAGCCCAGGAGCTGAAGAACTAATCTTGCCTGTACTTTCCTGAGGGGTAATAAAGTGTGGACCTGATTCTGCAATACCCTGATCCTTTCTTGCGGCAAGAAGGCCTGCATTTGAACGGTGTCTAGCTCTGCGCCTATAAACATGACACGCTGTGAGGGCAGCAAGGCAGATTTTTCCCAGTTCAAAGTTATTACTAGTTGTTGATAGAGGGTAATGGTAGCGTCCCTGGCCCGGATGAGAAAATGCCTGGTGGGGGTGGTAAGGAGCCAGTCATCCAGGTATGGAAACACTTGGAATCCTTGACGTCTCAGGTGAGCTGTCACCACTGCCAAGCACTTGGTGAACACCCTGGGGGCTGTGGTGAGACCAAAGGGCAGGGCACAAAACTGAAAATGACTGGCTCCCAGCCGGAAGCGTAGGTGATTCCTGGATGCCCTGTCCATTTTGATATGATAGTAAGCATCCTTGAAGTCGATGGAGCACATCCATACTTCTTTTTCCAGCAACGGAAAAATGGACTGAAGAGTGACCATTCGGAACTTGGACTTCAGAACTTAGTGGTTAAATCGGCTGAGATCTAGAATGGGTCCCAGGTCCCCTGTTCTTTTCGGCACCAAAAAGAGTCTTGAGTAAGTCCCTAATCCAATTTGGTCTGAGGGGACAGGTTGGATGACTCCCTTCTTTAGCAGCTTTGAAACCTCTAGTGCTGCTTGATCCCTTTGACTGGGTGGAACATCCGGGATTTTCCTGATGGGGGGGGTGGATAAAAAGGGGATGGCGTAACCTCCGGAAACTATACGTAACACCCATCGATCCTGGGTGATGCTTTCCCAGGCTTCCGAGTACAATGATATGCGGCCCCTGACTGGCTCCGGAAAGCACAGTTGGGCAACACATCTGGAACGATGGTAGGAAGAACCGCAAAAGGAATCACGGTCTCTCGAGTTGCGGGGGACCCATCTGCCTCTAGGGTGGCGTCTTCCAGAATAACCTCCCCCTCCTCTGCCTCTGGAGGGGGACTCACCTTGTGCGGCCGGGAAAAACTTCTGCGATTTCTTGAACCACATCTTCCCTCCCCTCCGAGCCTTGGGGTAAGGCCTCGAGGGGAGGGAAAAAAAGACCCCTACGGCAGACAGAGTCTTTCCCTCTTGCTCGCATCTGGTGAGGGTGTCTTTCACTTTGGTCCCAAAGAGCGAGGACCCATCAAAGGGAGCGTCAGTGAAGGAAGACTTGAAGGCCTCCGGGAAATGACACAGGCGCATCCAGGCTTGCCTCCTGAGGGCTACGCCCGAGCTGGCTGCCCTACTCGCCCCCTCGGCTGCATGCGATATAAGCCTCATGGACGAGTTGACAATCGAATTGAGGGTAGACACCTGGGCATTAACCATGTGCGCTAAGGCCTCAGGTACGTTACCCGCTAGAGTATCGCCTAACTCCTTGAGGAGATCTCTCTGGAGCTGAGTAAAATGACAGAGGTAGTTCAGTGACCATAGGGTGAAGGTCGCTGACGAGAGGGTATGCTTCCTGTACCGGTCCATGCTCCTGGACTCCTTGTTAGGAGGATGGATGGAGGAAGAAGACTCTGCTACTTCCTGCTGTGTGGCCACCGCCACCACCAAGGCATCTACGGAAACCCCTTTGGACAGAAACTCTTTCCCTGGGGGAGCAGAAAGAAACTTATTGGGCCTTCTGGGTACAGGTTCCACCGAATCAGGATTCTCCCACACCCTTCGACAAATTAAATCCAGGAGCTCGTCGAAGGGTGGAGGCACCCAGGAGGCGGAGGGTTGAGCACCAAAAGCCTTGAGGAATACAGACTCCTCCTCAGAGGGGGGTTTGGAAGGCCAGTTGCCTCTCTGTCTCAAAATCTCCAGGATGTCAGAGAAAGAGACATCGGAGGACGACTTGAGGGGACCCCTCCGACTCCTCGAGGTCGGTGAGAGACTCGTCTTGAGAGTCTATGTGCTTCCTCTTGCACGACTTCTTTCTAGAGGGCTCCTCAGGCACAGACTCCGAGGGGCCCTCAGAAAGTTGGGGACAGCTCATGGGGGTATCTCCAGACCTTTGGGCTCTGCCATCTATGGATAGGGGTAGTCAGAGGCTCTAGTCGGGGTGGAAGGGGACGGAATGACCGATCCAGGTGATGTAACTGACGATCTGGCCAGTGTGCTCCTCATGGCCTCGAAGGCGGGTCCCCCCGAATCCGAGGCCCGACTGGCCTCCGAGGCCATGACCGGGGTCAAAGTTCCCCGAGCCGATGCGCCGAGAAGAAGGCTCGGAACCGACAGGTGTCCCGAAGTATCACCTCGGGCTGGACAGAGGAAACCCGAATGCCGAAACCTGTGGACAGAGCTAACAAGGTTGGAGCCGACATTGGCACCAATGAACCCTTGAGAGGTATCGGAGCCGGCACAAGAACATCACTCGGAGCGGAGCACTCCAGCTCCGAAGACAAGGAAGTGCTCGGAGGAGGAATCATCGACACAAGCATCGGGATGGGCTCCGGAGCCGACTGGGTCGGAGCCAAGAGTAGTTTTGCCAACACCGGCGACTGCAAGAGCCTCTGAACCACCCTATCGACATCCAAATCGGAGAGACTGGAGGATTTAGTGGACAGGGAGAGAGACTGGGATCTCCTGTCACGAGAGCCATGCCTAACACTGGGCGACCAGCTCCGAATGGGTTCGAGTAAAATAGGAGCCGAAGTCGATTCCAGTACTACAGATACCTCCTGTGGCCCCGAGGACAGAGGAGCCGAGGAGGTAGAGTCCAGTTTAGAGGTTTTCTCCGGGGGCTCCGAGGAGACAGACAGAGCCGGAGATCTTTTCTTCGCCTTCGAAGCTTTAGACTTGGACTGAGAACTACAAGTCAAGTCTAAAGACTCCTCAAACGAAGGTTTTAGGAGTCCCTTCAATATTAGTTTGTTTTTTCTCTCCTGTAGCACCCTCGGACTGAAGGCGTGGCAGAAGCTACAGGACTCTTGTAAATGAATTGCTCCTAGGCAATAAACACATCCGGAATGCCCATCCGGAATGGACATTTTGTAATTACATTTAGAACATTTTTTAAAACCGGAAGGTTTATGTTCCTTCTGGTCCTTAGACATCTTCAAACTACTAAATCCAAGCTCAAGAAAAGGAACACTATACAGAAGGAGGACTAGGACCTCTAAGTCAAACGGGCCTAGCCCACCGGAACAGTTAGGGATACCAACTACTAACACACCAAACACTGCAAACAATCAGCAATACGAAATAGCTATTAAAATAGCTGTTGTGTTGAACAACTAGCAATTTACTCAATAGAAAAATGACAAAAAAGAGGTACTTAGCCACAGCCAAGCGAGACCACGTCCTAGATACACGAGCGGCAAATGAGATCTGGGGCTATGGAGCAGTGCAGCATGGGATACCTGTTTAGCTCAGCCAATTAGAGACTTTGTGCTAGAAAATAAAAGTTGGCCAACCCGTGAGTAAGAATGTAGGTGAGATTGGACTACATAACATCCCATCTGTTGAGGACTCGGCCATATTAAAATACATCTTAGGTTCATAGGTTCATAGTAGGCTATCTGCCCTGGGGCAATTATAAGCCTAGCCCGATTCTGTATGGCTTACGCCACCCCTTGATTTGAGTATACTGTGCCCTTTTTAAGGTTTAGTTTACTGTGCCTCTGTCTAATAGTGACACGGGAGTAATCCCTAGGACAAACCTACGATCCCCCATCCACTTATCGAGATTCTTCTTGAAGAGATTCAGTGAGGTGCTCTGCCTCACATGAACTGGAATTCTATTCCAGAGCGAAGGGAGCCTCTGGGTTATGAACCTGTCCCTCCAACAAGTTTATTTCTGTGCTAAGGTTCAAGTCCCTCGAGCGTGTGGCTCTAAGGGATTTAGATTTACTGAGGTGGAGCATGTCCATTAATTCTGGATTTGACATAGCTTTGTATGTCAGGCATAGATCGCCTCGAAGTAGGCGGTATGCAACTGAGTAGAGCTGGAGTTTTTTTTAACCGAGCAGCATATGGCATCTGTTTGAGACCCTTGATCCTCTTGGTGAGATACTTTTGGGGTCTTTCTAATTGCTGCAGGTGTCGGGTAAGGTACATCCCAAAAGGGGCATTGTATTCTATGATGGGCCTGATGAGGGATGAATAAAGGGGCACGATTACCTCTATTGATCTAGATGTGAAACCCTTCGTGATGCGGTGGGCTATGTAGAAGGTCTTTCTAACCACTTTGGCAATGTGGTTTTCAAAGGAGAGATTGCTATCAACTTGGGTCCCCAGGTCCCTAATAACTTTCTCTGTACTTAATGGGTTTCCGCCTATGTGGTAATTTGTGGGCACATTGTTTTTGCCAAAGGGTATGACTATACATTGTTTGGCATTTAGCTTTAAACCATGGCGCTGGCACCAGTTATCTGTCTCTGTGAGACCTTTTGAAGGATGTTTGTGTCAGCTGGAGAGTTGATTATGGCGCCCAGTTTGCAGTCGTCTGCGAACTTGGTGAGCCATAGTCCTCCCACGTTTGCCTGTACCTCGGAAAAGTATATACCGAACAAGAGTGGTCCCAGGACAGAACCCTGTGGGATGCCACTTGTGACCAGTTTCGAGTCTGACATGGCTCCAGCAACTCTCACTCTGTGGGTTCTGTCTTTGAGCCAGTTTGCAACCCATCTTGTGACATAGGGTTTATATTTAAGCTGGATAGCTTATCTATGATGCCCGAGTGGGGTATTGTGTCAAATGCCTTTGCAAGGTCCAGATAGGCTGTGTGGACTACCTTCCCTTCATCTATGGCTTTGGTGACTGTTTCAAAGAAGTCAACCAGGTTCAAAAGGCAGGATCTGCCCTTGACAAAGCCGAACTGTGTAGAATCTAGTGTCTGTAGGTCCCCAATGTCTTTGTTTATGAGCTCCATGATGATCCTCTCCATAGCCTTGCAGACTAAGCTAGTCAGGCTTATGGGGCGTAGTTTCCAGGGTCCATAGAGGCTCCACCTTTGTGGAGTGGGACCACTGTTGCTGTACGCCATTCTGTGGGCACATATCCTGTAGTGCGGCTGAGATTGTATAGCTGTTTTATTTGAGGGATTAGTTCCTCTTGTAGTTCATGTTGGATGCAACCTGGGACGCCATCTGGTCCCACGGAAGCAGTGTTTTTTGCTTTGGAGAGGGCAGCCTTCACCTGAGCATCTGAGATGTTTGGGAGGCAGCCCTCTGCCGGGATAGATACCTGCTCTTTTGGGGGGAGGGGGTGGAGAAGTTTGCACTGAACCTGTTTGCCAGGATATTGGCGATGTCTGTGGGTTCAGTGTATTTTTTGTCGTTTAGAATCAACTCAGAACAAGTCTGGGAGTCGCATCCCAGGTTTCTAACATAACTGAAAAAAGCCTTATGATTGTCTTTGGTGTCCTGTGCAATTTTTCTCTCGAAGCTGGCCTTGGAGGATTTTATGAGGGATCGTAATTTTTTGCTAGTACTGATCAGAGATGCCTTCCCTATTAGGGATTTTGCTCTATCATGTAGTAGCTTCCTCCTTCTGTTGTACAGTTTATTTATGGCAGGGGTCCACCAGACTGGACGCCTGCCTTTGGATGATTGGGTCTTGGTTTTGTTTGGGATAGCATGATCCATGCATTCCTGGAGATGTCCGTAGAATGCATTTATATAGGATTCTGCAGTTTGGGCTGTAGTTTCCACTGGCCCTGGGGCCTTGAAGGATTCCACTTCGGTTTTGAGAAGTGAGAAGTTCGCTTTTGAGAAGTTTTTCACTGTGTTTTTCTGGGCTGGGGGTGGGGTCGGGATGTGGACATCCAGTGAAATTAATTTATGGTCTGATCTTACCAATGAGGGATATACTTCAGGTGTGGAGCATAGAGTCCCCATGTTGGTAATGATCAGGTCTAGTATGTTGTCCCCTCTTGTGGGAGTGGTGACTAGTTGTTCCATAGCATTTGAGTTTATAATTTATAGGAATCTTTGGGCTAAGGTGCTGGGGCTTGAGCAGTGCTCCCAGTCAATGTTTGGGTAGTTGAAGTCGCCCAATATAATGGTATTCGGAGAGATCTTCATGTTCTCCAATGTTTTCAAGAAAACCGAATGGGATTCCTGACTTTGAGAGGGTGGTCTGTAGGATGCTATAAACTGAAAAGCAGTCTTGCCCACTGTTAGTTGCACATGGATGGTCTCCGATACTTCGTGCAATGCCATTAACCTGGAGGTGTGGATATCCTTGATAAATATGGAAACTCCCCCTCCTTTTCTGGTTCGGTCCGGGTTTTGGGGCCGAAAAGCATGATACGAGGTATAGCCTGGTAGTGCTGGGGTGCTCTCTGGAGCCTTGAACCAGGTTTCTGTCACTGCACAGATATCGATGTTCTCCATACTGAGGAGAGCTTCGAGTGCGTGCATCTTGAGGTTAAGACTTCTGGCGTTTAGCAGCATTACCCTTAGTTTCTTGTTCCTTGTGCTGTCTATGGGGGTGGGTTTGACTTTTGAGCCTTGCCTAAAAAAGGCACTATGGGGGTGGCAAGACCCTTTGCCAATATCCGAAAGCCAAGTGGTGACAGGTGCAAGCCGTCCCTAGTGAAGCAACGTGGCTTGTCAAGCATGTCACCCCAGGCTGACAGACACTGGATCCCCTTTGAATGACACCAAAATTTTAGCCAATTGTTAAAATCGATCATTTTGTCTTTGTACTGTGGCATCATTCTAGGCGAGGGTAAGATGCTGCTCAAGGTCAGGGTCATACCAGCCTGGGCAACATGATCAGAGAGCTCCTCTATGTCTCTTTTCATGTAGTCCAGGGAGGTACGTCTCAGGTCATTCACACCAGCATGTACAATGACTGAGTCATATTTGTATTTGCTTTGGAGTGACCTGAGTGCTTGCGTTATGTGTCGGATCCTAGCACCCGACAGGCAGCTCACCGTGACCTTCTCTTTATTCAGCCTGGTGAGCGGGACGTCAGTGTGTCTGACAATAGAGTCACCTATAACAAGAGTATCAGGTGTGTTATTCAGCCTTAAGGGCTGTGGCTGCTTGGCACACTGACTTTGTGGGTTATGTGTTGTGTGTGTTTTGTTTTGAGGTAGCGTTTGCTTGGATGTTTGCTTTGGAGGTCTCTGTTGCTTAGGTAGATTTTTATTTAGAGCCTCTGAGTATGTTTTTGTGTATTTATGTGTTTGGTTCGCTGATGTGGTGAGACTATGTGATACTGGAATTGTGTTGTGTGAGGTTACCTTCTCCTCCTGACTGGTTACACCAGTTTTGAGATGAGAGAGCTTGGTCAACTCCCGCTTCCGATCTTTGCTCAAGGATATGTGTGCTGTGTGAGGACATGGCTGTGGCTCCAACAATTACCTCATATGTGCCATGGTGCAGCTTTGCTTACAACATGCAAAGCGCAAGTCGCCTCCGCCATCCAGGTTGGACTGGAAGCAACTGATGGCCCCCGCCTGCAAATAGGAATTCCAGACTGCATTATCAAACTGTTTGCAGCACTGGCCAAAATGCAGGATGTGGATAAGGAAGAAAAGCAGATATCAAACTCCATCATGGAATATGCCAAATCACTAGGCCCACCCATCCACCTCTGAACGCAGCCATGGATATCTGATGAGTGCCTGGATCTCGTTGTCCAGTGGAAGCAGGTGAAGCTAGTCAACCATGAATGATACTGAAAGCTCAACTGAAAAGTTTGCCAGAGGCTGAAAGCAGAAAGTGAAGCATATTGGAGCCAGGTGGCAGCCACCCTTGAGGAGGTGGCATCCAGACACTAGCACCGCACTCTGTACAGCACCCTCAAACGACTGAGTGGGATGACCAAACCCACCAGAGACAACATCAGAAAAGTGGTGGTACATTTTTGCACACACCTTGTGAATGCTTGAAATACTGCAGGGAATTCTTTCAAGAGCTTTACAACCATGACCCAACCTCATGGACCAATGGTCAGTCTGCCACCTATCGATCTCCTTGAGGCCCCAATGACTGATGCAACGCTAACAGTCAAAGAGGTGAAATTAGCTCTTGGAACACTGAGAAATGGCAAGGCACCAAAACAAGATCATGTCACGCCGGCAGCTGTCAAGGTTGGAGGTGATATCCTGATCCATCTACTCCACAACTGATCAAGCTGCTATGGGTTATGGAACAGATGCCATCCACATGGATAGAAGGCCATCATGGTACTCATCCACAAGAAGGAGGACAACAGGGAATGGAAGAACTACTGTGGCATCAGCCTGCTCTCCATCATCGATAAAGTCTTTATGAAGATCATACCATCCAGGCTGCAGTAAAAACGTGAGCAAACCAGCTGGGAAGAACAGGCTGGATTCATACCAAACAGTGGATGCTGGGATTGAATCTTGACCATCCGACAGCTAATGGAGGAATCCAGTGTGGACAACATAAAGTTATTATCTTTATCAATTTCAAGTCCACATTTGACTGTATCCACTGGCTTTCCCTGTGAAAGACACTGGATACTGAGCACATGCCAAAGAAAATCATCAGACTCTTAAAACATCATACAATGGTTCATCTAACAAGGTGCGCATTTAGAACAAGCTGTCTGAAGAGCTTACCATCCAGATTGGGGTCTGTCAAGGGGATGTGGTCTCTCCACTGCAGTTCAACATAGTGCTGGATGCCATCATGAGGAGAGTATTTGAGGGCAGGAGCAGAGTTCAGTATGATGAATCCCACTCTGTGACTGACCTGGTGTTCGTTGATGACAGCACCATTTTTACATACAGTGATGGCTGAGGCCACAGATATCCTCTACATTATCACCTCCATTGCCCAATCATTTGGCCTACAGATAAATGCAGAAAAGGCCAAAGTGATGGGAACCAAAGTATCATAAGCCACCGTCCACCTCAAGAGAGTTCAGATTGAACAAACACAAAAATTCAAGTATCTGGGTTCTTTGGTCCAGGAGAAGAAGGTGGCATCAACAGCTGAAGTCCATAGCAGAATTAGGCAAGCCACCGCAGCATTTGCCTCTCTCAAGTGGTATCTATGGAAGAGGACAAACATCCCTATTACCACCAAGATTTACCTTTTCCAGGCACTGATCTTGCCAATTCTCCTTTATGGATTGGAAACATGGATCTTCCTCAAGCCAGACCTGAACAAGCTTGAGGTTTTCCAAATGCGATGCCTGCGCCAAATCTTGGGAATCTCACTTCATGACTGTATTAGAAATGACAGCATCCAGACTAGATGTGATCAGCAGCCAACAATCAGCAAACAGATGCAGAACAGAAGGCTGCGCTAGTTTGGACATGTGTGTAGGATGGACAACCACTGCTTGTCATACATACCATTATAGAAAGAATGCCTCACAAACTAGAGAGTTCACAAATATGCATCAAAGAAGATGTGAGCTAAACAGGTTGAAGAGGACCTGAGAAGCTGGCAACTTGACCTACAGGAGGTCAGAAACATTGCTATGGACTGAACAGCATGGAAAGGTGTCAGGAAGGAAGTCTAGAATCCAGCGGCACCCACAGCAGCATACCGACTGCAGGGTCGACCACCTCCGTTAGCCATCAAGGGACAAAAGAAGAAGAAGAAAAAGTCCATGACCAGTATGGACAGCTGTGAGCTCAGAGCTGAACCCTGATGCGCACTGACTCCCACTGAGAACCCCTCTCTGAGACTAAACACTGTTCATACTTGTATCACTGGGTCTTGTAAATAGACTGCACTAATTATATCAATGTTTTTGGAAGTTCAAACTGCCACAGGACTGCTCAAATCGGCTTTCTTGTGACCTTGTCATATGCTTTCTCCAAGTCTGCGAATGCCCAGATGTATTCTTTCCTCATCTCTAGCTTCTCACTTTCTTACTGCAAACATTGCGTCAACTGTACTGCATCCTGATCAAAATCCAAACTGTTCATCTCCCATCTTACGTTCTATCAAACTGCCTGTTCATTTATTAAGTACCATCTCCAGAACTTTCACACAGTGTGACAGGAGTCCGTACTGCCTGAAGTTGTGTATGTTCCCTTTAGTCATGAATACTGGCAGTAGTATACTTATTCTCCAGTCATCTGAGATACATGTTTCTCTCCATACTGCTATGAGTACCCTAAAGAGCCATTTCTCCTTTATTTCACCCAACATCTTCATTATATCTGAGCCTTCTGCTTTGCCCGACTTTATTTTCCTTACTGCTGTTCTTACTTATTCTATGGTGGGCTCCTCTGCTTCTTTAATCATAGATTGTGTCTGGGGCATTACAGCTTCTGTGGGGGTTTTCTTCGTTCAGAAGCTGATTAAAATACTCCTTCCATCTACTGTTGATGTCTTGTGGACTTGTGAGCAGGTTGCTGCCGGCATCCCTTATGAATGGTGTCAGGTCTATATTAGATAAACAAAAGTTTATCTAATCGAACGCTGACATTATCAGAAATCCCGGAACTCAAAATTGCAATTGTGAGATTGCGGTACAGAGAAGATGGGAATATTTGCCCTTTCTTCACTGTAGTGCGATCTTGGAGTTGGAATATATATTTAGCATGAGGTATGGGGGTGCAGCCTCCCACAATTGCGATTATGAGTTCTGGGATTTTCGATGATGTCAGCGTTCGATTAAATAAACTTTCGTCAGCAAATCACACAGGCAGCACACCAGTATAAAGTATGCAAACACCTGTCAGTCTGGTTTTCCCCACAAACTCTGGATCATTGGTGTACACACTTGAGAATTTTAACTGACAAAATGATAGGGGCTGCTGCTGCTTTGCTACATCTGTACGTGCTACAGACTGAGGGCGGTGATGAGGATAATGCTGACAACCGGCTCAGACCGAGGAGAACAGTGTTCAGACACAGGGTAACCTTCCAGGGGCTACATAAGCTGGAGATACTAGAGCACTACATAGTGGGCAGGGACATACTTCAGCAACTCACCGAGCTCTGCTGGCCTCACCTCAGGCCCAGAGCCAACAGAGGGGAACCCACCCCAATTGAAACAATTATGTGTAACCTTAAAAATACTAGCTACAGGTACTGTTCAAAGACCTACTGGGGACATCATGGGGGTCTCACAGGCATCTGCATTCAGGGTGCTTCACCAGTTCCTGGATGCCATGCTACCACATGCCAGTGAGCACATTTATTACCCCACAACCCCTGAGGAGAGTACCAGCAATATGCGTCTCTTCCACCATGTAGTAGACTACCCAGAGGTACTGGGCGCCATAGACGGCACTCACGTCCACATCAAAGCACCACCCGGTGAAGACTGTAGAATGTACATCAACCGCAAGGGCTATCACTCCATCAACTGCCAAGTCATAGGCAATGCCCAGGGCATTATCATCAATGTGTGTGCTGGCAGCCCTGGCAGCTATCACGAATCCCACATCTGACATGCCTCACAGCTGTACCAGGCATTTTCCAGGGGGGATATCCCATATGGCCATTTCATGGGGGATGCTGGCTATGCACTGGAACCGTGGATAATGACACCCATCAGAAATGCACACACACCCACTGAAGAGCACCATAATGAGGCACACACACCAACTAGGAACATTACAGAGAGTGTGTTTGGGATGCTCAAGTCACAGTTTCGTTGCCTTGACATATCTGGTGGAGCCTTGCAGTACTCTCCCGCTACATGTTCACACAAGTTCATAGCATGTGCCAAGCTACAGAATATGATCCTGTGGAAACATCTGCGGCAGGAACATCACAGGGAAGGGGCACACAGCCTCCTACCATTGCCAAAATCTCCACAGGCACAGGGGGACTCAGAAGAGGAACCTCCTGAGCCTGCCCCTGTAGGCAGACATAGGCGTGCCCAGTATGCCCTGGCCTTGGTAAAGAGGCAATGCACAGCACATACACTGACACCCTAGGGATCTAAGGACTGACATCTCTCTCCAACTCGCACACACAGTAAACTGGATGCCATACACATCACACTACCTGTACCTTACCATGTATAGGCTGTGTACTGCATACATCTGTCAGAGTCAGCCCTCAAGCACCATCGTCACAACTGCAACAGGCAGAAGGTAAGTCACTCTTAACAACAGATGAATGGATTCGTACATTTTGGTAGCATATCTAAGGTATCTCTGCATGTATGCAAAGGAATGGAGTGGCCTACCGGGATAGCAGCAGACAACTGACAGCTATGTGGGACAGCAGGAAATGTCCACCCAACACTGGCTTCCCCAGAGTATGCAGTAGTCCCCTAGGTGACAAAACATAGTACAGTGTATGTGGGGGACTAATAAACTGGGGGGGGGTCATAGGTCACATGCATGGATGTCAATGTTGGGGTCCCATACTCACCCCTCAGCCTCTCCAAGCAAGTCAGCCTTAGAAAACCATAAAGAAATGTCTGGCAAAGGCATACAAATAGGGACAATGATGAAATATTCCTCTTACAGACTTATACAGTGATATCACAGCAGGTCTTAGCACAAAGTCTCTGAAGGGTAGGAAGTTTGAAACCTCAAATGTCTGCCATTACATTCTAACCTTTGGTCTTTAGTGATATGCCAGTATTCTCCAAGACAGGCACAACACGATGCTAAATGGAACCAACAAGTAAAGCCAACATCTGCACAGTCTGTGCAAATGTGTACAGTTGACAGGTATGCCCCCCAACACACTCGTGTCCCCATACAAATGCAGTAACATGTAAGTTTGTAGGGTAATAGCAGCAGAGCACACATTCCCAGGGCTGTCCCAATCAACTTGATAACTTGTCGCATGTCCACAATATGCAGGGGTCAGTGAGCTATGTATATGCGTGGTTAATACTGTCAGGAAATGGGCAGCACTTACTCTTGGCTGTTGTGGCTTAGTGGCCTATGTACAGTACTGTGGTTGGCACGGTCCATGTTCCAAGACCTTCAGTGCCAACTATTTTGCATGCAGCTACACCTACGGTCGAATGTGTACACACTGTCCAGATGTCAATATCCATCACTGCAGGAAAGCTGGACAAGTCAGGGACAGGGGGACACACACATACGGACAGTACACAGCTCAGAGTAACTTACACAGTGCCTAATAGGACAGCAGGTACCTGAAAGTCAGTGTACTGCCAGGTGTTAAATGGCTGCCACCTTATTGTGTCAGCACTGACAACAAGTCACTGGCCACCATACATACCCCTGGAATGAGAGGCTGTCACAGAAGGACCACAAGTATGCCTTGTATATCTCTTCTGCTTGTCCTAACATTGCATTTGCCTGCCAAACTATGTGCCAAACAATAAAGGTTCATGTCAAAACATCAATGGCAGACAGTGGAGAAGCAGATGTCATACCCGTAAGAAAAAGCAAGCAAATACCAAACCTGTCTCCCAGCTGTCTATGTTTGGCAGAGCATTATTAGCACCCTGTCTCCATGTGTGAGTCTGTGTCTGACTGTCATATATGGGCCTGCCCAGATGTCAGTCTGTGACAGGCTGACAGCTAGGGCCATCAACTAGCCTCATAATAACATAGCAACACAAACCGTCTCAGGTATTATCATTATGGATCATCATGGATTATCATGGACCTCATTAAAAGGAACATTGGCAAACTCCAAATACTTGAACCCACACAGTCTGCCTTTGCAAGGGGAGGTATGTCAGTGAACTCTGGATGACTTCCCTGAGACAGCCAACAAAGGCATGGATGATGGAAATATGGTGCACTCTGGCCACCTTAACTCAGTCAAAGCCTTACACACTATTCCCCACTTGGCCATAGTACATGAACTCTGTCAACTAGGCAGCAATCTATATGTTACCAGATGGGTGGGTAGCAAACTGGTTTATTGACAGAAACCACATAATCATAATAGGAGTAGCCAAGTCAAGCAGTACACCCGTAATGAGTGGCATACCCCAGGGATCAGTCTGGGGGCCTCTGGTATATGGGATATACTTCCCTGAGGTGCAGGCCAAAAACACTGGACTATGCCTGACAAAGTTGGAAGATGACTGCAAGCTGGGAACAGTCATCAACAAAAGTGATGTGGACTTCCTACAACAGGGTCTCACCAAAACAAATGACTGCTGCCAGAAACATGGCCTCAAGCTGAATACCTGCAGATGCATCATCATTCCCTTTGGGGAGAATGACTTCCCCGCATATTATCACATTAACAACAATGTCCTACATACACAATCAGTAGTGAGGCATTTAGCCACCCAGGTTGACAGCAACCTGAAATCTGAGGACAATGTTGCTTCCACTGTACAGAGAGCTTCATAGATGGGTCAACGCAAAAGTAAGGGTATCTCATCCAGGGACAAAGAGGTCATAAGATCCATATAGTCTAGCATTATAAGGCCAATTATTTTGTACAACGCCCCCTTCAGCATGTACCTCACAAAGCACATGCAGCAGCTGGAGAGACCACAGTGGCTCCTCACCGGGAGAATCCAGGACCCCACATGCCTACCCTACACAGATAGGCTAACAGCACTGTTCCTCTTCTCAGTTCCATACAGACTCCTCAGAGGTGACCACTGTCTGGCATACAAAGCAACCCAGACCCTGCCTTGATGGGACTGTTGCACATCTGGAAGAAAAGGTCCACTCGATTAACCTGTAGGCGCAGCATCAATCTGGTCTGTGATATCAACAGGGCTTGTTGGTGTGACAAATATGTGTCCCACAGACACCCCCATCTATGGAATACACTCCCTGTCCACATCAAGCCGAATGCCTCAACACCCTTTGTGAAGTGTTCCCTGTATAAATGAATGGGAAATAGAAAATACAGTCCTGTCCTTGCTGTACATGGGCTCTGGGTACTGACATATCTTAACATGGGCTACACTCTCATCTGCAAGGGTTATAAGAGCTTCAGGGCCAATAGCTTCGTAAGCTCATCTCAACCTATCAACCTATAAACAAATGTCTGTCACTGGTTCATCACATTACTGTATACTGCTCTGCCACTAACATACCTGGAAATCACATTGCTATGTGGAATATACCACACATATAATGGACATCTCTGCTCAGTAGAATGCACTCTGTACCCACACCCATACCTGTCAACCTCTTAGAGCAAGAAAGCTGGACAAGGTCATAAATAAAAGTAGGACAAAGGCCCAAAAATAGGGACGATATTTAAATATTGCTCTCACAAACTTAGAAAGTTGATGGAATAACAGGCTTTGCATTAGCATGAATTTTCTGAAGGTTATGACGTCTATAACTCAAATGTTTTGTCGTTATTTTCTAACCTCAGTCTTTAATTATTTGCCACTAATTTGCCAGAAAACCACAATTTTATGAAAAACAAACTAAAATTATGAGACAAACATCTGGACATTCTGCAAAAAACTGTACAGTTGAGAGGTATGAGTCACACCAGGATATGACTTTTCAGTTAAGAAGAATAACACACAAGCAGGTGATCCCCAGCCAGTATATCACTGTGGTGCTGGATTGTTTACACAGCTCAATAGCCAATTGGCTGTAGTCACACCTCTCAACTGGCCGGATTGGGCAAAAATGTCTATAGTTTTGCTCATAATTTCAGTCTGTGCATCATACATCTTGTATTTCTCAGATAAATCACTGTGATGATCTGAGGATTTCTGTCAGTAAGTAATGACACAATACATTTCAGTGTCAGACTTTTTTTATGCTGGAAAATGTCTGCTAAAACAAACCCTGATACACTAGCAACTTTCCACATTAGTAAGAGCAATATTTACAGTATCTCCCTATGTTTGGGCCATTGTCCCCCCATTTTGGCAGGTTATCTCCAGATTCCTTGCACTAACAGGTTGAGTGGTATGGCTGTAGCACACAAAACCCCAGACAGGAGTACAACTATCTCTGGAATGGAGTCTCACTCTTACTACAGAAGGTCATACTGGGCATACTCCTACACTTAGAGAATTACAGCTCATGTCTAAACCCAAATCGGACTACATAACTGTATTGTGCATAAATGTCTTTGCATACAGACAGCTATGTACACCTTAACTGACTCTACCCACTCCCATCAGACAGGATTACCCTCAGCTAGCTGTAGGTGGCCCATATGTGATATAACTGCATCTGTTGCGTGTGATACACAGACAAATATATGGGCAACATATAACAATATTTCAAACATACACACACATAGGCATGGGGAAGAGAGAGAAAGACGGTGATAGAGACACAGGTAGACACACACACACACACACACACACACACACACAGTAAGTCATAAACAGGGATACCCTGAAAGGCATAGAGTGATGTCCTGCTGCAGACAGCTGCATACCAGTTGTAAACAGTCACATGTGCCAGCATGAAGGTGAGCTCTATCGTGCAATAGTGGTGAGGTAGGGGTTGTAATATCACATTACCTGCCTTTGTGTGTGTGTGTGTGTGTGTGTGTGTGTGTGTGTGTGTGTGTGTGTAGGTTAGGGTATTATGAGGCCTTTCCCACTCAGTACATATCCCATTGCTCTACTTTACAAGATCTGCTAATGTTATTCACCTTAGAAGTACCTTTGGACACTTGTCAGCCCTATAAGTTCTGTGGTGCGTGTGATAACTGCGTAACACTATAATACAAATAACTAGATAGGCAGGGGGTTCTAAACTCAGTCCTGGCAAATGTATGTGTGTGTGTGTCATCATCATCATCATCATCCCCTTTTTCCCATTTACATGGGGTCGGGGTATCGTATTAACTGTCGCCAACTCTCTCAACTCAGTGCCACTCTCCTGCCTTCTTCAACACTCATGCCTGACTGTCGCAGATCTTCTTTCACACAATCCATCCACCTCTTTGCTGGACGCCCTCGCTTCCTCTTACCTGCTTCCTGTCTGTCCCAAATCTCCCTCACCAGATTGTCTTCTGCTTTTCTACACATGTGCCCACACCATCGTAATCTGTTTTCTTTGATCTTTTCTGCAATTCGAGCTAATTTGGCTTCTGCTCTTATGTCCTCATTTCTTCGCCTGTCCCGCAGTGTGCATCCTACCACCTTTCTCAGGCACTTCATTTCCATCACCTCTAGCTTCTTCAACTGTTCTGCCTTTACTGCCCAGGTTTCTGTACCATACAGTAGTACTGGTCGCACCACTGTTTTGTACACCTTACTTTTCAGCTTCTTTGGCATTCTGTGTGTGTGTGTGTGTGTGTGTGTGTGTGTGTGTGTATGTATGTAGGTTAAAGATTTTTTAGGTCATTCCCACCCAGTACACTTCCTATTGCTCTAATTTAGCAGTCCTGCTGATGTCAGTCACCTTAGAAGTACCTTTGGACAGCTGTCAGCCCTATAAGCTCCATGGCATGCAATAACTATGTAACAGTATACTACAAATAAATAGATAGGCAGGAGTTCTAATCTCAGTTCTGACAATTTTGTGTGTGTGTGTGTGTGTGTGTGTGTGTGTGTGTGTGTGTGTGTGTGTGTGTGTGTGTGTGTGTTTAAGTGTGTTTGTAAGTGTGTATGTTTGTAGGTTAAGGTATTTTGAGGCCTTTCCCACCCAGTACACGTCCCATTGGCATTCTTTACAAGGTCTGCTGATGTTATTCACCCTAGAAGTACGTTTGGACAGCCCTCAGCCCTATAAGCTTTGTGGCGTATGCAATAACTATGTTAAGCAATATAGTACAAATAACTAGATAGGCAGGGGTTCTAATCTCAGTTCTGGCAAATGTGTGTGTGTGTGTATAAGTGTGTTTGTAGGTTAAAGCATTTTGGGACCTTTCCCACCAAGTACACTTCCCATTGCCGTACTTTACAAGGGCTGCTGATGTTACTCACCTTAGAACTACTCTGGAACACTCTTCAACCCTATATGCTCCGTGGTGTGTTTGATAACTGCATAACACTGTAGTACAAATAACTAGATAAGTAGGGGTTTTAAACTCAATACTGGCAACTATGATATTGTGTGTGTGTGTGTGTGTGTGTGTGTGTGTGTGTGTGTGTGTGTGTGTGTGTGTACGTGTGTGAACCATATCCTGTGTGGGTGTGTTTGGGTGAGAACCATATCCTCTGGGGTGTAGGTTATACCATGTTGAGGCATGTTCCACCCACTATACTTCCCACTGCCCTACTTTACAATGTCATTCACCTTAGAAGTACCTGTATAGACTCTTCAGCCCTATAAGCTCTGTGGCACATGCAATAACTGTGTAATACTATAGTACAAATAATTAGATAGGTAGGGGTTCTAATCTCAATACTGGCAAATATAGTACTGTGCGTGTTTATGTTTTAAGCATATCCCATGTGGCTGTTGTGTGTGTTGGTTATACCATTTTAAGGCCTGTTGACTCCCTCCCCATGGCATTACTTTAAGGAGGTAGTTAATGGCATCTGTCTTACATGCGCCATGTTAAATTATACAGGCCATACCAGTCATCTGTACATATATATATGGAATATCCAGATGTTTGCAACCTATATGTGGTCTGTGTCCTCTGACAATGGCATTTATGAGTAATCATTGCCAAATATGTCACAGTTACCATAGTGACAGACACTGAATAAAAACAGTGAATACAAATTCTCTATTCCTCTACAGGCAAAAACAGGGTGCGGCTATGGGCACACCCTGTGCAAACGCATATGTCAACCAAGTGTTGGCATACTGGGAAGAAATTAATGTATGCACTAATGATCAATGGTGAAGTGAATATCTATTGCATTATGTTCAATTTGTGGATGATGTTTACATTTTATGGCAACATAGTGAGGATGAACTGACAAGGTTTGTTAAGCATTTGGAGGCAACCACTGATTTTTACAGTTTACAGTAAAAAGTGATTTTAAATCTATAGATTTTTTTGGATGTAAGAATAACCAAAGATGTAGGGACTGGTATGTCAACCTCTTTATATAAGAAAAATTGTTGGAGCAATCACTATTTGGAATTTTCAAATATGCACCCTACACATACTTTTAAGAACATAGTAGTGGGACAGGGTTTACGCACATCGAGATTATGCACAGAAGAAGTCAACTTTGAAAAAGAGCTGGAGAGTTTACAAAACCATATGGTACAAAGGGGTTATACAAATAACTTGATGCAAGTGGGGTTAGAACTAGTGAAGAGAGATAAAAAGGGAAAGGTTAGACCATGGTTCAAAGCCAATGAGACACAAAGCCATGAGAACAACAAAATTATACAAAAAAGTAATAAACATAGGCTTATGCTACAATATAGCAACAATATCAATGGGGTCTGCAAAATAATTAAACAAAAGTAGAAAATCCTGTTAAGTGAGGACAGACTCAAAAATATAGTGGATAAAGAACCAAGCTTTGGTTTTAGACGCAACAGTAACTTGAAAGACATGTTGTGTAAAGGACCAGGAATGAGAAATAAAACTAGGTTAACATCAGCTAGAACAGGTACTTTTCCTTGCAGGCACTGTAAGACTTGCTTCATGATTAGTGATAAGAATAGCTTTGTTCACCCCATAAACAAAAAGGAATATACATTTAAACTATATGCAGACTGCCACATGGAAAATGTGGTATATTCAGCAATGTGTCAATCATGCCCCAGTTACTATGTAGGGAAAACCAACTGTAAACTGAAAATTAGAATGCATCACTTATACAGTATTAGACAGAAAGATGAACGTAATGCTCTGTATGTGCATACTTCTAAAAATCCAACACACACCTTTAAATTTATGGTTATACAGGTTACTCATATGAGTAAAAGGGGGTAGACATAGCGAATGTCACAGATTTTAATGAATTACACTGGATTATAGAGCTAGCAGCAAATCATCCACCAGGGTTGAATACATGTATACCTTTAAGACCAGCCCTTATGAAAAGGAGGGCAGTGAGATGATTGGTGGTTGTGTTTTTAAATGTATTTAAATAGACTTCATGAATGCTGCTTCACTGTCTGATGAAGGGTTATCCCAAAAGCGCTCACAGTTTTATCACCATTTTATCTGTTTTTATGGAATAAAAGTTTGTACAGCCTGTTTGGACTCAAATGTTTTCTTGTAGTGACAGACATGTCAGCATTAGACTTCGTACCTGTCTGAAACATTATGCTGATACAAAGTATGTTACTCTATCACTTGTGCAGGTATGTAAGAGCAATATATGAGGCCAGTTGCTATTTTGGGTGTTTTATCCCACCATCAATGAAGGCATTCCCAAGATTACTTGTGTAAGAGGTAGTACGTTATGTCCCCGGCATATAATCTCTGTGGTGCATGTAATGTGTACGTAACACTATAGTACATACAAGTGGATACATAGGGTTAGTAATCTATTGGCAACTGTGTATGTGTTTCTTTATGCATATCCCCTGTGGCTGTCTTTACTATGTGTATGTGATGGTTATACCATTTTGTGTGCCTCTTCCATCTTGATAACTCCCCCATTGCCAACCTAGTTGCAGACCCTACAGATGTCATCCACCTTACAAGCACACCTAGTTGCAGCCCCTACAGATGTTATCCACCTTACAAGCGCAGTTGCACAGTTTCTAACACAAAGTTGCTGTGGTGCATGCAATCGTCATATCACTGTGTAGTGTACATAAACAGATAGGTGGGTCTTCTAATATGAGAAGTGTCAACTCTGTGTGCATGTGTGTTTCAATGCATGTCCCCATGCAACAGTGTGTGTATGTTTCAGGTGGCTCTGCTATGTTAAGGGCCACTGAACCCACCACTGGTAATCCTAACAGCCCCTGCAATTGTCATCCACTTGAATAGTAGTGGCAGACACTGCAACACTACATTACCTGTGCGGTGTTTCTGTTATGTACCTAGCAATATCATTTGTAAAACTGGGTGGGTAGAGGTTCAGCTATCGGCAGGAGCAGGTCACGAATGTGTGTGTGTGTGTGTGTGTGTGTGTGTGTGTGTGTGTGTGTGTGTGTGTGTGTGTGTGTGTGTGTACATATGTATGTATGTATGTGCCAGCATACCTCTCAACCACTCACAGAACAACATCTGGTTAAAGCCATATGGGAAGCTGGGGAAAACAGCAAACATTGAGCACATCCTTCACATACTGCTGTGATACACATGGGAAATAGATAGCAGAACAGGTTATGCATTTGAATGCACCTTCCAAAGGGTATGTGTTGTTACATGACAATATCTGTCATTAATCTGTAATGTCAGTCTGTCATGATTTTCCAAAACGGCCAGAAAAACACAGGTTTATGACAGATGGAAAGAAATGATGTGTCAGACATCAGGACAATATCCAAACATATGCAGAGGTCAGAGGTGTGGCCACTATCTATACCCATACCTCCCAAGCTCTTAGAGCAAGAAATGTTTACAAAGCCATAAATAATGGGGTGACAAAGGCTACATAATAGGGACACTTTTTAAACATTACTCCTACAAACTTATAAAGGTGATAGAATAGCAGGTTTTGTATTAGCATAGATAGTCTAAAAGGTATGAAGTCTGCAACGTATAATGTCTGCCATTATTTTTTTACATCAACCCGCAATGATTTGGCAACGATTTGCCAGAAAAACACAGGTTTATGAGAAAATGGACCAAAATCTATGAGGAAAGAATATGGACATTCTGTGGAAATCTGTACAGTTGAGAGGTATGTCTGTACCACCCTGCAGGTTACAGTCCATGTTTGGCAAGGTGTAACCTGTGACAATTGAAACAGTGAAAAGTGGTCCCAAGACTGAAGGACAAGAAACATGTCATACAGTTCTGTACTGACAGCATAGAGGAGTTAATGCACATCAGAAGCACCTTAATGTTATGAGAAATACTGTAAGTTAAGGTAATATCACACAAAGAAGGTGTCATAGTAGCAAACCAGAGGAAGTCCTGTGTGTTGCACTTGCCGTGGGCATGCTATGTCCTGCCAACTGTCACATTACTATAAGCTGTGTCCCACACTCCACATTTGATAATGTCACACACACACTGTGTGCTGCTTATGTGTGTGCAGTATGCAGACATGTGGTGCCCACAAGATAGGTAAATATGTTAGGGTTAAAGTAATGGCTAGGCTTGTGAGGGACTTAGTGCTAGTACTCGAGTAACCTCATCTGTATGTAAGAACCTGTGGTATTACAGAACACCCAGGTGACATGTATGAAGGCTAGCTGGCTGTGTCAAAGGGTATGTATGTAAGGTCACACTGTCTGCCCCCCAGTGTTCCTCACACACAGTTGCATGCATACGCACCTGGTAAACATGTACATATACAGTTGTACCTTGGCAAGTAAAAGGTCACTGTGTTTCCACTCTGCCATACTCATCATTGGTAATGTCAACAGGCCCACAGCCTGCAGCCACACAGACACCTGGAACACAAACAGAATACAGTATGTGAGACTACAGTCAGTCTGCAGTACTAACAGCAATAATGCATCATGGTTAAAAATATAGATATACTTTGATGTGTACCCATAACAATTACCAGCAGAGAGCACCTTACACAGCATCGCATTACTACACTGTAGTATATTCATCCTGTGCATCAGACCCATATTAGCATGTCCCTGCATCAATGGTAAAGATAACAGGGATGAAGCACAGGTATCATCACATGCACAGGGTGTGGTGTGGGCTTGCCAGAGGCCTAGGCTGGGCCATACGGTTGACATTGTGTGTGTGTGTGTGTGTGTGTGTGTGTGTGTGTGTGTGTGTGTGTGTGTGTGTGTGTCCAGTAGATCTGGAGGGGTGTTGTTCAACTGGGCCATGCAGAGGAGCTGTGTGTGTCTGGTGGTGACTTGCCTGTGATAGAGATGTGTGAGTGTTTGTACACACACAGTCAAACCATGTGGTTGCCCTACACAGGGGTATGTTGGACAGCTGTGGTCCGTACATGGAAGGATGTACAGTTCACTGTCTCTGGCCACAGACAAGAGAACTGGTTCTGCCAGGAGTCTCCCTGGCACTACCAGGCCCAAGGCCAGATGCAATACTACTCCCCAATGGTGGCTGCTGTCTACTGGATCCATGTCCCTGACAGGACCAGCCAGGACCATGTGCTTATGGCCTGCTCCATTGTGGTGTGGACAGCACCCTCCCTTTGGCAGTGCTGGTGGTACTGCCACTACAGGAGTGTGAATGTGCACAGCCACGTGGGCTCTCAGCTTACCTTGTTGCTGACCTACGTCCATGTGGTTAACGCCCTACTCCCACCACATGTTCAAGAACAGACACTGCACAGTCGAGCAATGACAATGTCTCACCCCACCGTCTATGCACGACATCAGCATAATAACGTATGGTATCCCAAAGTCTGTGGAGGTCGTCACGCATGGCAGGAAGTGTTGCATTCATGACCCTGAGCATCTGTCTGGTGTTGCGTTCAGAATGTGCCTGTGCCTCCATGATGGACCGAAACATGACTCTGGTGACACCTGCTAAGATACTTGCGACAGGGGCTTGATGGGTAGCAGTCCTCCTTCGAGCACCCCTGTCCATCTGCCTGTGTGGAACCTCACCTGCTCTCTGGCTATGGCTAGTGTCTACACTCACACTTGCGATAATAACACTAGCCTGTTATATGCCACCACCCTCCAACTGTGCATTATCTGTGGCTGCTGGGGACTGGGTATGTGTGGGCATACTGACTGTGTGTGGGTGAAAGTGGGATACCAATCAATGGCACAGATTCAGCCCCCGACAACCCCACCTGTGCCTCACTATGACCACCATCATCATCAGAGTCTGCAAAGACACTGACATCAGGTTGTGAGGGAGAGGACACCAACTCCCATGTTCAACTGTGAGGGGAAGACAACATATGTAAATTAATACCTGCACTAAAATGTTTGCTGATACACACACACACACACACACACACACACAC
The DNA here is from genome assembly GCF_019279795.1 of Protopterus annectens. Classification (NCBI taxonomy): domain Eukaryota; kingdom Metazoa; phylum Chordata; order Ceratodontiformes; family Protopteridae; genus Protopterus; species Protopterus annectens. The sequence goes on from NC_056729.1 coordinate 1,026,919,309, forward strand.
ACATGCGCCCGAGCACTCACACATGTACGCATGCTCACAGACACATATAGGTGAGGTGGCACAAAGGCATTATACAGACCACACAATTTCTGAATGATGACACACACGACACACAATCAGACCACAACAGACACACTCTGGACAGGCCCTCAACAACATACAGTGCAGCTAAATCCACTTAATGTTGCTACTAATATACACCTCTGAGATATGTGAGGAGTGGTAGTAGGTGATGGACCTTTAACTAACACACACTGCATCCGTGTACACAATATTCATGTACCCCTCTATAGCACAGTGGCAACACCTACAGAAATGTTACAGCTCCTGCGAATAGGCTCCTGTGATGACCACTTTGATGCACTGCAGTTAACCCCACCACAAGTGAACATGCACATATTGCAATATGGCTATGAGTAACAGTTGTGTGCATAGAAAAATGCATGCCCTTAACATACTTAGGGTATTGGTGAGCCACAGCAAGACATTTCCATACTCACCAGCTTCAGACTGCTGTTCCCCAGCCAGACCAGAGGGACCTATGTAGTTGTGGGGGAGAGGTACTGTTAGCACACTCACATGTCACATTGGTACAGGATAAATGATGCATTTCTGAACATGTACGGTTCAAGCTCTGATACTACAAAATTTGCAGTCACTCACTATAGATGTGCATTACAAACCCCCCACCCACAAATGCAGTTTGATCTGACATATGCATCTAGATACTCTAAGGATGCCAGTATGAATGATACAGTATTGAAGTGATGTCCACTGGGGCCTTACCTGGACTCTCCTCGCCTGTTGTCTGGGTCCCAGCCACCTCCACGACATAGGTGTTATGGTTTCCTGGGGTGCAGTGGCTGCCTCAAGGTTGGCAAGGAACTTCTCTGTTGGTGTCAGTGAGGCCTGCACAGCAGGACCTCCACCTGTGGCTGTATGGTCCCTGATCACAGCTGCAGCCCTTTGCCGGGCATGGTGGATAAGGTCAGTGGTCCTGAGTCTGACCTGTTCATAGGTTCGCCCATGCTGACCCAGATTGTTAACAATCACCACTAGTTCGGTCCACAGGGCGGTTCTTTCTTGCAGCTGCTTTCTGCTCCTCCCAAACAGGACTGTGTGATGCAGTCTTATGGCATCGAATATTGCTGCAGTCTCAGCATCAGAAAAGGCTGGCTGGAGCTGTTGAGTCATTCCACCTGAAAGACATGAACAGAGAAACAGATCACAGGACCTCATACATTGGGCACCGTTATGTACAGATCCTGCACATCCACGTTTGCTAGCACTATCCACCACTAACACCCACATCATACCCCTGCCATCTATCAGCACAGTATGTGTGTGGGCCGTTTCACCATACTAACATTACAGCATGCATTGCACTCCTGATCCTGATGTTTCATGCTCCCTCCAATGAGGATCATTAATGTGCATAATCCTCCATTCATCATTTACATCAGATGGCACATGCAGCAGCTGGGGACATCATAGATGTTCCCTACCAGGACATACCAGCCCATCAGACATCTACCGTACACCTACAGGCTATGAGGCCAACCGTCTAACCGGTGTCATACATACCCCTCAAGAGTTACCTCACTCTGGCATGCCAGGCAGTCACACACTCCACACTGCTGGGACTGCTGCATGAGTGTAGGTCATGCTCCACTCTGCTAACACACAAACACACACATGCACGCGAGCATGCATGCGCACACACAAGCACACACAAACACACACACACACACAGACAAACAACCTCCACCTGGTGAGTGACCTGGACTGACCTTGTTGACAGCTTGGATGTGTGTCACACACAATCACCCTGCGGGGAAAATGGGCATCCTGTTCACATCAGGCAGAGTGGCTACTTACACCTTTGCAGGCATAACATGGTCAACTGGATGGTTAACGGCACATACACCCTTGGGATACCACCTGTGTTCCTGTTGGATGTAGACATCAACTGCTGCCTCGAATACACATGGGCTAAAATGTGGCCTAGGGATATGGCCGGTCAGGGCCCACAGCCTAGTACACTGGTATGGTACGTGGAATACCGTAAGTGGCCTGTCTGTTGTGACAGACTGTGCTGTTATGTGTCTACACACATCAGTGCCATTGACTGCTGGGTTTCCACTATGGGCAGCATTACACTACCATGTATTCAAGCATACATCACACAAATAGGTGAGTGCTCCTACATGTGCATGTGGACATTGCAGGAACATCTCAGCTACACAACTGAGATCAGTGCATATGTGTTGTAGGGTGACCTCCTCATATGTGTCTGACATCTACAGCACCCAGATGTTTGTGGAATGTGTACATGTGCCTGAAAGATGTAGACTCCCCTGCCAGACAAAAGTATATTTCCGCACACCAGTTGAACAATACATGATGTTTGTCCACACAGTTTGGGAATGTGTCTGTGACATACCAGACCCCTGGGGGCACAATTATGGTACCTGGGTATCTAGTATTGTATCCATTCCCTTACATTGTATGTTCAGTATGTATGCACTGCTGTTGACCCAGTGCCAGCATCCACACACTACTATTACCTATAACTTGCTGTCCTGCTGTAGGGGCCACCAGGTATGCTAGCCATACGTGTGAGGCAATCAGACACAGATGTGGAGTACACACTCACCTAGGCACTGTATGTCAGGAATGGTCAAGGAGACCTGGACAATCTGTGAAATAACCATGTATGACATTGTCAGACTGACAGGGGCTCAATGACGGTACATGGTGTCATATGCCATCTGTATCCATCAGTACGTACTGTCAGTGTGTCACCCCTGCACTGGCCCAATCATCAGGGAGCCTAAATACTTGCCACTACCACCAGTGAGGGATGTACACAATGGCAGGATGACAAGTATACACATATTAAAGTACAATTATTCTTCAGAGCACACAGAGGTCACAGTCAGTGTGGGGATCGTTTCTCCCTCTCTCTCCACATCCCGAATAACACTCCACACTGGCACACCTATGAGGTTAACATCTCAGCAGAGCGGTCAATCCAAAACATCTGTCAGCCTCTCTGTCCAACCAGTACTTCGGGTCCCTGGCCAAGCAGGTGACACACACACTTTACTATTTGAGTTTTGAATCTCGAGCGTGCACACACACGCACACTTCTGTTAAAGTCTGGCACAACTTTGCTACCTATGGGCCCTTCAGTCCAAACTTTACGGTAGTTCTGACTGCCACAATCCATCTCTTTAACAGCTACTGTAAGGCCCTCAACAAAAAGTGACAAATCCTACTGTGCGATGAGCCTATTAGCAGAATGGTAAGTGTGATCAAGACCAAGGCTATTGGAGTGACCTATACAGTGTCACCACATGCATATGCAAATACATTAAGAGCTGACTTAGTGCTATACAGACTAGACACAATGACAAAGTGTAACGATATATGATAACTAATAAAGGAACAAGAGCATACTCTATCAATGCAATAACTACATAGTTCAGACTCACAGGGATTCATTTATGACAACATTGCAGGACAGTCTGCAATACATACAGGAAACATGTAAAGTACTAGGTGCATAGGTTCATCGGATGATACTAGGCTATTAGGTCGGATGTCCTCATAAGCCTAGCCCGGATTTTTGCCCATGTCCCTTCAAAGTCAGCACCTGTTTCTCCTGTCCAGCTGGGACACAGGTAGGATCCCAGTGGTGTCTTTTGTGTTTCCATGCAGTCATCCAGCTTTTTCTTAAAGAAGGCTAGAGAGATACTGTGCGAGACATGGGGAGGGAGTGTATTTTACAGACAGTGTACTGCTTGAGACACAAATCTATCCTGCCAAGTACTATTCATGTCACAGACCAGGTGAGAGCCTTGCGTGTGGGTTGCACGAGTGGGGTTTGTATTACGGATATGCAGAAACTCCATCAAGGCTGGTTTGGGAATGGCCTTGTATGCCAGACACAAGTCACCTATGATCAGTCTGTATGAGACTGAGTAGAGCGACACGGCTTTCAGACTATCTGTATAGGATAGTTGTTGCATACCCTGGATTTTCCTGGTCAGAAACCTCTGTGGACTCTGCAACTGCTACGTGTGGTTGGCAAGGTACATGCCAACTGAGCCACTGTACTCCATAATGGGTCTGATAAGGGAAGAGTACAGGGATGCTATGGCCTCCTGATTCCTGGATGACATACCCTTATTTACGAAGTGGGCCATGTAGACAGCCTTACGTACAATGCTGCCACCGCAGTGGGAAACTGTCAGGTTGCTATCAACCTTGGTGCACAAGTCACCTCACGCCTGACTGCATGCTCAGTACACTGTTATTACTATCATAAGTAACGTGGATGACATCTATCACAACAGGCATAATGATGCATTCCCTGGCATTGTTTGAGGCAATGCTTCCGGCTCCAGTCATTAATTTGGGTAAGGGCCTCTTAGACGATGCTCACATCACTAGGGGGATGTAAGACAGTGGCCAGCTTGCAGTCATCTGTAAACCTAGTCAACCACAGACCACTGGTTTTGTCTTGCGACTCAGAAAAGTATATCCAAAACAGTAGAGACCCCCAGACAGATCCTTGGGGTACACTGCTCTTTAAGGGTCTACTACTAGAGGTGGCTTTCACTACTTTGACTGAGTAGGTACTATCATTGAGCCAGTTAGCTACCAATCTGATAACTTACAGGTTGATGCCTAGCTTAGTAGACTTATGTATTATGGCTGACTGGAGATTATTGTCAGAGGCTTTGGCTAGGTGAAGGTAGGCAGTGTGCACCGTCTTCCCCTCGTCCATGTATTTGTTGACCGCTTCAAAGAAATCAACCAGGTTTAACAGGACTGATCTCCCTTTGACAATACCAAACTGTGTGGGCTCAAGCATTTTGAGGTTGCCAATGTCCCTGTTCATAAGTTCCTTGATAATGCCTTCATTGGTCTTGCAGATCAGGCTAGTTAAGCTGATGTGCATATGCTTGGCTGGGTCAGTGGATGCTCCACCTTAGTGTAGAGGGATGACAGTGGCTCCTTCAAGGCAATACAACAACCTGTAGCTGTAGACATTTATATCTGTTTATGCACTGAAACTAAGATTACGTATTTGTGAAACAAGTACAGTATGTTTAACTGATGGTTTGCAACTCATGTCTGTATGTTTGAGGCTTCCAGCTACTACTATTAATACACACGTGTACACAGGTAATACTTGATATACATGCCTGTTCTTTGCCAGTATGGCAAACTGTGTTAACACTCTTGCAGCTCAATCATACCTCTCAACCTGTTAGAGCAAGAAATCTGGAGAAAGGCACACATAAATGGGGGGGAGGCCCAAAAATAGTGACACTGTATAAATATTGCTGTAACACACTTAGTTGATAGTAAAGTATGTTTTGCATTCACAGGAATATTCTGAAGGATATGACATGTGACATTCAAATGTATGCTATTATGTTATGACTTCAGTTTTTACTGATTTGCCACTGATTTGCCAGACAAAACACAACTGTATGAGAAAATGACTAAAAATATGAGGTAAACATGTGGTCAGTCTGCGAGATCTGGACAGTTGAAAGGTATGAGCTCAGTATATAACATACCGTTCAACACACACTTCTGCACCAGTTGTTTACTATGCACATACCATATATAGGTCTCTTACATTTGTAAGACAAGCATATGTATCATAGTAGTATTCACAACTGACATATGAATATTTACAACATCCCAGGTAGCTGGCCTGGCAGTGTCACAGTCAATATTGTACAACAGACGCTCCAAGTTGTAGTCATATGTGAGCTGACCTTTGATGGGGGTGACTCAGGAGCCAGAGCTGTGATCTATGTCACTGCAGACAGAGCCAGCAGGGATGGCCGTAGGTGCTGGACAGCAACAGGTCAGTCCAGCAAGTCTTGTTGAGACCTATTGTTTAATTTCCTGTTTCCCATTATTGCATTCCACCTTCTGCATTCCATTACATGCTTAATTGTTTGACATACCTGTTATAGTGCTGTAGTGTTTTCTCAGAGTAATCCAGAAGTGTAGCTTTCTGTATTCGCAGTCTGTCTTAGAAGGGTTCAGACCTGTTTTGCATAGGCATCAGCTTGCCTTTTGCAGGTAATGCTCATGAGCAAGTGATGGCCTGTGCACCAACTAGTGTCTCCCACTTGCTAATTGCAACCAGAACAGCTGTGTTGTCTTTCCATTAGCCAATGGCATGGCAACACAGTGCTATAATTAGGTCCTTCATATGGGCCTTGCCCCTTTTCCTTGCCTGTGAGGAGGACATTATAGAGGTGTGGGAGGTACAGCATCACACAGGGTAGGTGGAAATACTGTCCACTGTTTGGATTGATGTGCTATGTCCACAGTTTTGCATGCTGTGTCTGAATACCTGTCAACCTCTTAGCACAAATAATGTGGAGAAAGCACAGCAAAATGGGGGACAAAGTTCCAGAATTAGGGATAGATTGTAAGTATTGCTGTTATACGGTTAGAAACTTGCTACATTAACAGGGTTTGTCTGGACATGCATTTTATGCACGATTTGAAGTCTGACACTGATATGTATATGACATACCTCTTAACTGTCCAGATTTCTGCAGAAAGTCCAGAGATTTGCCTCTTATGTTTGGTCTGTTGTTTTTGGCAAATCACTAGGATGATCTGAGGACTAAAAGCACTAAATAATGGCATCCGTTTGTGTTTCAGACTTCATATCCTTCGGAAAATTTATGTTAAAATAAACTCTGTCACTCCAGCAACTTTTTCAGTTTATAACACAAATATTTAAAATATGTCCCTATTTTTGGGCCTCTGTCCCCCAAGTATGTCAGGTTTTGTCCAGATTTCTTGGACTAAGAGGTTGAGAGGTATGGTATATCATTATTTAGTGCTTCACACCTGATATCGTCCCAGTGATTCGGCAAAATCCCAGAAATGCTATGAGGAAGAGGCTATAAATATGGGCCCAGACCCTGGACATTCTGTGGAAATCTGTACAGTTGACAATTATGTCTGGCCATTGTTAACAGACTTTCAAGACTGTGTAGCAGTGTAGTGTGTAAATGTTGGTTGGCCTGAGTAGGGAGAGTGGCAGATGTACATGTCATAGAGGCATTTCTATCTGACTGTGCATGCTGCTACAGTTGCTGGTGGTCTATCAGCTGTATATGTTTGTAGGGGCAGACTGAGACATGTCCCTAAAAACTTCAGGATTCCAAGTACACTGTGATTTGGGGCAGTATATATAGGAGTAGTATGTGACTGGCAATCAGGATATGTTTATTAAAACACGCGTTATAATGTAGAGGTCAGTTGGCTTACTGGTATGTTGTTTTGACTGCATGGCAAATGGTTCTGGGTAGCCAATTTCTCACCGATGTCTGTTTTTCCCTATACTTATGTCCCTGTAGTGCATGATATATTTGCAAATGCATCAGCAATTCCCCAGAACTGATTTGGTGTAGTGTTGTGTTTGACTGTAGTTCAGAAAGTGCTAGGTGAAATGCTTGGCAGCTCTCTGTTTTTTCCCTAATGTTACACGACTGCACTCATACCTCTCAACTAGCCAGATTTCCACAGAATGTCCAGATGTTTGGCTCATATCTTTGGTCTGTTCCCCATAACTGTTGTGGATTTCTGACAATTCACTGGGATGATGTGAGGATTCAATTCACTAAATAATGAGAAGCACTTGGGTCTCAGACTTGAAATATTTCAGAAAATATATGTTTAAACAAACCGTGTTACTGTAGCAACTTTCTAAGCTTATAAAATCAATAATTAAAATATGTCCCTATTTCTGGGCATTTGTCCCCCCACTTTGTCAGGCTTTGTCTAGATGTCTTGCACTAAGAGATTGAGTATATATATATAAATATATATATATATATATATATATATATATATATATATATATATATATATATATATATACATATATATATATATATAAAACATTACTAATTCCACAGTTTTTTTTTCCCTAATGTTGGATGACCATCCTGCATGATATATTTACTGAAGCATTACTAATTGTCACAGCTCATGTGGAGTAGTGGTAGCTGCTGGGCCTCGAGTGCACAGGGTCTTGGGTTTAAGACTTGACAGGGATGTGTATTTTTCCCTTATGTTAAATGACTGTAATGCATGATATGTTTGAAAAAGCATTACACATTCCTACATCTCATATGGCATAGCTGTACATTGCTCTGACTGTAATGCACAGGGTCTTGGGTTTGGGATCTGCCAGTGCTGCTTATTTTGTTGCTGTGCAGAACAGAGGCTGATTGAGACAGACTGATTAAAGCAGTTTTAAGTGAGTTTGTGCAACGCTAAGCGATGTCAAGAGGCGCTTAGTCTGTTTTGGCTTCGCTTAGCGCTGCTTATTCCCAATTAAACCCATGCTAATTTCAAAAAAAAAGAAAAGAAAAAAGGGTGATAGGAAAGTGTTGAAATGGGGGCAAGTGGGAGGTAAAACATTAGGAAAAGCAGCTAGGGATGTGCAGGACAGGTGTGGGAAAGGAGCATAGCTCTACATTTCTTCTGCATCAACACTTGTGAATGATGTGGAAAATTTGGAATTTACAGCCTTACACCCATAGGGAGGGGTGTTGTCAACATACATTTATAGAGTAATTTGAGGGTAGACTGACTTATGTCACTGTACATAGGGGCGAAATGTAGACTATGTATGGGGCAATGATTTTTTTTGCGGGACAGATGCCTCTTTTTTTTAAGGTGAGAATGGGATGTTGGGGATGGGCTGTAGGTATGTTTGGGAAGGTAGAATGGGTAGGATAGGTTGCATTCGCATACAAACAAGACACACAACACAGCAGACAGAGGCAGTATATGACACATGAGGGGGTAAACACCTTGGACAGGGAGAGTGGTTGAGAATCAGAGGCCCATGAGCCCCCAAATGAATACAGTGGGACTGAGATCCCCACCCATGGGCAGTCACCACTGCACCTTCCCAGCCCCAAAGGTGGTTGTGCTGGGGGCTGAACAACAGGAGAGGTGCTCCAGTCTGCCCTCGATCTGGCACAGGTGTACATCCAATTCTCGCTGGATGACCCCACGCACCATGCCACGGAACTGTCTGCAGGTGACAGGTTCCCCTCCGCACGCGCTCCCAGGGATGGGGACCCCGTCCCCTGAGGCGGTTCCACAAGAGGGTGGTCCAAGACCAGTGGAGGGAACAGTTCCAGGTTGGGTCCCAGATGTGCTGGGGCCCGGTGCCATGGCCAGTTGAGGTGGGACAGGTGGATCCGCCGGGATCGGCCTTCCCAAACGTGCTATGGTGTTGAGGTTTTACAAAATGTATTGGTTAGTCATGAACAAAACATTTCAAAATTAGTTACAACAGCATGCATGGGTGTTCCAATTAACCCAGAACAGTGGAATTCACACAAATGCACAGCAAACAGAACACATGCACATATGGAATAACAGAATTTTAACAGCATGCCAGTTAAATGTGTGGCAACAGGCCATCAACAATGGCAACTGAACAAGGTATGTTAATATGTAAACAATTAAATATATGAACAATAACAGCGCACAAGTCCTAGCATTAGATTTTGAGAACATACCCATAGTATATGGATAATAATTATTGATGCAGATAAAGGGTGGGGTAGAGAAAAAAAGTCCATTAACAACTGTATAGGCTTCTATTTTTCATAACAGTACTGCTCAATATTCTACAGGTCTGCCTTCACTTTACATCTACCTGTGGCCCATAGCTTCTGTAGCACATACATAACTGTTAAACTGGCAAGCTGGAATGGTATGCGGCAAAGTGTGAGTACTCTGGGTACATGACTGGAGGGGACTTGCGCATGTCAGAGTTACATATATGACTAACAAGGTGTAGCCTGCACTGATGTTGTGTGAGTGTGCTACTGGCATTTTTCAACTACATTCATATCTGTGTCCAAGGCTATTGGCAACAGTGATCACTAGCTGTGACAGCGTGACACTTGAGAGACATGTATCTGGAGGACTGCATGGTGTATGTACCTATCCTGCTATCTTTTGCAGCCATGGGGTTGGAAAATGGAACATTTGGACACAGAGTTTATTAGTATACCCATCATACAACTACTACAATCATTTCTTTACCAGTAAAACCTGTGAAGAAAATATCTGTTAACAGTACCTGACTATTTGTACACATATTCAGGATTACTTGTCTGTAAATATTCACACATCTTAGTACCACTCCCTGGATTCAAACCGTGGTCTGTGTGTGCAAAAATGAACAACATATATATTTCTCAACACACTGAGCTACTGGGGAACCACTGTCGCTTGCTTGACTGATTTCTGCCTAATAATTACTTGGTTAGACAGTCTGACCTTGCAATCTAAGCGGAGTGTCACCAAAGACTGTAGTGACAGTTGAACATACATGCCTGACAGATAGTTATTGTACTGTGCATTAATGCTTTGAAAGCAGGTGTACACATTAAACCCCCTGTAGACGTGAATATGTGCGATCTGTACAGAGTATAGCAAAGTGCTGGGTTGCATACCCGACCCACATACATCTGGATATCATATATTTGTAGTCTCCACCCATTACACTCTCATACTTGCCTGCACCAGCATACCCACATTCAGGACTACATCGCTCTGAAGTGCAAAGGTTAACACAAGGCAATGCTGCTGGAGACGCACTGTAACCTATTACACATTACTAATCAAGGTTCAGATGATAGTGCAGGATATATTTCATATATATCTTGTTTTACATATTCTACTTCTTCAACAACAAACCAGATTAAACACAGCAGTTTGTGGTATAAATCTTTATTGGAGTAGCATGACACAGTGCTTTCTTACATTCTACGTTCAGTACTACTGCATATCCTGTAGATCAATATTGGTCTGACTAACTTTTTATTTATTCAGTACACTCAGAACACACTATACCTACTGGCAGTAAACAATGAACTCCTTATTATTTATTACACTATATACTGCACGATAAATCTGTACTCACCAGACTCTCATCACAACCTTGCCAGTCTGTCAGCATGGGCCTCTATGTTGCTAGCTCTCTCCTCTGCAGCTGTAGGGGAAATAAAAAAACATTAAGCATACATGTCCATACTCAGGCTAGATTTTGATACTGATATGGGTGAGATACTTGCTCACTACTGGGGCATCCCCATCTCAAGCTTCTTGGATCCACTGGGCCAAAAGCGCACCCTTCCTCCACTTTAGGTCATCATAGTGATGACGGACCTGCTCAACAGTTTGTCGGATTTCAGTAGCAATGATGAGATCACGTGCCAGATGGTCCCAGGCCTCCACTTTGTACGGTAAGCCCTGGCACTGGCCCTGCAGCGGTCTGTGGTCATAGTCTTTAACAAGGAGCCCAGCCAAGACCCTGGACTCCAAGATGCCCCAGCGCTGTGCCCGATAGCACGCTCCCTCACCAACTCCAGACATAGCTCCTGCAGTGATCAAACTACAACAGCTTCTGGCTGTATTCCCACCTGTGTGGTTTAAATA
>NC_056729.1:1026935834-1026970834 GCF_019279795.1 Protopterus annectens
TATCCCCTCTTAGGTGTTTATAGATGTTTACAAGCTAATAATTCCCTGCATTAAATACGGTTATTACCACAGGTTTGAACCCAAGTTAGTTTTTCTTGTTAATAGTTTTTTGATTGTTTTTCGATTAATGCTGGATCATAGTTTTTTCAGTAAATGAATAAGTGTAGTGAGACATGGATATTGTCAATTTGGGAGTTGTCATATAGGCCATTTATTTTGAGTGTAATTTTGTGTGTATAAAAATTAGGATGGTTATACAATTCGATACTTTATGCAATACATTTTAGTGTGTCTGCTTTTCAAATCTTCTGCGGTTAGTCAGTTGTTGACCTAAATCCTGGCGGTGTACGTCTAAACATATTGTTTATCAGCATGTTTTACATCGAAAAATTAATATTAAACAGTTCAAATATCTTTTACCTTAAGGCAACAGATAGAAGTTAAAATATGTAAAATTTGTGTGGGTAACTGTTTTCACATATTTTTATATATTTTACATATTTGCACATAATTTGATTTTCTTAGTATAGGGATTTGTAAACACTGCAATATGGTGAGTTGTTAAATAGATGCGCATATAATTATGCAGGTTTTTCCTTTTTATTCAAAAGGTAATGTTATCTTATACATCGTTGTAGGGGGATTTGCAACCGGTGTAGTCTATTTACTACATGAGCATGCATACCATGATGTGATCCCGTTTTAAAATGTCTTTGGACTCGTGAGGTATAATATATTAGCATTAAGGTTCAGATTTGTATAAATTCCAGGCGAAATTAGGGTTTTAATTATTTGTTTCCATGTGTGAGTCTTTCCTTTTTATTCGAACGGCAATATTGTTCGTGTATTGAGGTAGGGGGACTTGCATGCGCTGTGATTCATTTGTGATATAAGCAGGCATACCATGATGCGATTCCGTTTTCAAAGCATTTTAAAGTTGTGTTTGGAAAACCTATTATGATCGAGGTTAAAATCTGTTTTGATGCCAGGTGAAACTTTTATTTTATTACATTTCTTTTTATTTATTTACATCATTGTTGGATTTTAAAGTGTTCAGTGTAAGTTGGAAGTTTAGTGGTTCCGATATAACACAGGAACCATGTGATTTTAAAATTCATATTTAAACCAGGTGATTAAATTGGAATTCGTTTATTCTGAAGAAGTCGGGTTGGTTCTGACGAAAAGCCTGTTGGATTGAGCTTAAATAAAGTGCTTATCTGTGGATTACATTTCGTGATTTAGGTTTTTGGATTACTGTTACTGTGCACTTCAGTCGCCGGCTGGTTCGGAACGCATCTGGGTTTGTGTTTATACATCATTTCCATCTATGACAACCCTACTGATCTGCTCACCCTCACATAGAAATCCTTCAACCACACTGAATCCTGGCTTACTAACAACCAACTCATACCCAACCCCAAAAAGACAAAACTCCTCCTCTTCCTCCCTAAAACAAGGAGAGGGTCACAGTAAGCTGCCTGTCGGGAGCTAGAATCCGCCACATAACACAAGCACTCAGGTCACTCCACAGCAAGTACAAATATGACTCAGTCATTGTACATGCAGGTGTAAACGACCTGAGACGTACCTCCCTGGACTACATGAAAAGAGACATAGAGGAGCTCTCTGATTATGTAGCCCAGGCCGGTATGACCCTGACCCTGAGCAGCATCTTACCCTCACCAAGAATGATGCCACAGTACAAAGACAAAATGATCAGTTTTAACAATTGGCTTAATTACTGGTGTCATTCTAAGGGGATCCAGTGTCTGTCTGCTTGGGATGACATGCTTGACAAGCCACGCTGCTTCGCAAGGGATGGTTTGCACCTGTCACCCCTGGGCTTCCGGATATTGGCCAAGGCTCTTGCCACCCCCATAGTGCCTTTTTTAGGCAAGGCTCAAATGACAAACCTACCTCCCTAGAAAACACAAGTGGAAAAAAACTAAGGGTAATGCTGCTCAATGCCAGAAGTCTAAACCTCAAGATGCACGCCCTCAAAGCCCTTCTCAGTATGGAGAACATCGATGTCTGTGCAGTGACTGAAACCTGGTTCAAGGCTCCTGAGAGCACCCCAGCACTATCAGGTTTTACCTCATATCATGCTTTCCGGCCCCAAAACTTGGACAGAACCACAAAAGGAGGGGGAGTATCCATTTTCATCAAAGATACCCACACCTCCAGGTTAGTGGCAACGCACGAAGCATCGGAGACTATCCAGGTGCAACTAACCATAGGCAAAACTGCCTTACAGTTTGTAGCATGCTACAGACCACCCTCTCAAACTCAGGAACCCCACACAGCCTTCCTGAAGACACTGGAGAGTATGAATGTCTCTCCAAATACCATCATTTTGGGAGACTTCAACTACCCAAACATAGACTGGGAACATTACTCAAGCCCCAACACTCTAGCCCAAAGGTTCTTAGAATTCATAAACTCAAATGCAATGGAACAACTAGTCACCATTCCCACAAGAGGAGACAATATACTAGACCTGATCATCACAAACATGGGGACAAAATGCTCCACACCGGAAGTACATCCCTCTTTGGTAAGATCAGACCATAAATTAATCTCACTGGAAATCCACATCCCGCCCCATCCCCTGCAAAAAGACCACAGTGAAGAACTTCTCAAAAGCAAACTTCACACTTCTTAAGACTGAAGTGGTATCTTTCAAGGCCCCTGGGCCAGTGGAAACCACAACCTACACTGCTGAATCCCTTGCAAATGCCTTCTATGGGCACCTTCAAGAATGCATGGATCATGCAATCCCAAATAAAACCAAGACCCATCCCGCCAAAGGCAGGCGACCGGTCTGGTGGACCCCAGCCATAAACAAACTTTACAACAGAAGGAGGAAGCTACTACATGACAGAGCAAAATCCCTAAAAGGAAAGGCATCTCTGATCAGTACTAGCAAAAACTACGATCACTCATAAAATCATCCAAGGCCAACTTTGAGAGAAAAATCGCAAATGACACAAAAGACAATCACAAGGCCTTCTTTAGCTATGTTAGAAACCTGGGTGGAAACTCCCAGATATGCTCAGAGTTAGTCCAAAATGACACAAAATACACTGAACCCACTGACATTGCCAACATTCTGGCAGACAGGTTAAGTGCAAATTTCTCCTCCCCAAAAGGAGAAATAACTATCCCAGCAGAGTGTAGCCTCCCTAACATCTCAGATGCCCAGGTGAGAGCCGCCCTCTCTAAAGCTAAAAACACAGCATCAATGGGACCGGATGGTGTCCCGGGCTGTGTGCTACATGAACTCCAAAAGGAACTAAACCCACACATAAGGCTGCTGTTTAATCTTAGCCTTACCACAGGATACGTACCCAAAGAGTGGCGTACGGCAACAGGGGTCCCACTTCACAAAGGCGGTGCTTCTACGGACCCTGGAAACTACCGCCCCATAAGCCTGACGAGCCTGGTCTGCAAAGCTATGGAGAGGATCATTATGGAACTCATAAACAAAGACATTGGGGACCTACAGACATTGGATCCTACCCAATTTGGCTTTGTCAAGGGCAGATCCTGCCTTCTGAACTTGGTCGACTTTTTTGAAATAGTCACTAAGGCCATTGATGAGGGTAAGGCAGTTCACACAGCCTACCTTGACCTTGCAAAAGCCTTTGACACAATACCCCACTCGGGCATCATAGACAAACTCACCAGCTTAAATGTAAACCCATATGTCACAAGATGGGTTGCAAACTGGCTCAAGGACAGAACCCACAGGGTCAGAGTTGCTGGAGCTATGTATCTCACCCGACACCTGCAGCAGTTGGAAAGACCCCAAAAGTTCCTCACCAAGAGGATAAAGGGTCTCAAACATATGTCATATGCTGCCCGACTGAAAAAACTCCAGCTCTATTCAGTCGCATACCGCCTACTCAGAGGTGATCTGTGCCTGACGTACAAGGCCATGTCCAATCCTGAATTAATGGACATGCTCCACCTCAGAAAATCCAAATCCATCAGAGCCACGAGAACAAGTGACTTAAACCTCAACACAGAAATAAATAGAACGTGCTGGAGGGACAGATTCATAACCCAGAGGCTCCCTACACTCTGGAACAGAATCCCAGTCCATGTTAGGCAGAGCCCCTCACTGACTCTATTCAAGAGAAATCTCGACGAGTGGATGGGAGATCGTAGGTTTACCCCGGGGGTCATCTCTTTGTCACTACTAGACAGAGGCATAGTAAACGAAACCCTAAAAGGGCGTAGTATTCTCATCCTAAGGGGTGGTGTAAGCCACATACACTCTGGCTAGGCTTATAAATGCCCTAGGGCAGATAGCCTAGTACGAACCTACGAACCTATGAACCTAAATCCTTCTACCACCTTAAATCATCATTTATCATCTCTTCACTTAATAATACTACCATCACCCCTGAAACACACACGATGATGGGAGGGTTCCCCCGGTCACCCCCGGTGTGACCACAAACGACCAGCTCAAATTTGATCTGCACATACATCACTGTATTAAGAAAACCCACCAAAAGCTCAGTCTACTATATAGAAACAAAAGGTTCCTCACCTCTGATTCTAGAATCTCACTTGCACATGCTTACTTGCTCCCCAACCTTTTCTATGGCTCACAAACTCTAACTAACCTACAGTCTTCACTTCTCTCCAAATTAGAAACCACCAACAACAGAGTAGCCAGATTTGCTGCTAATCTGCCTTCTAAATCTCATCACTGCCACGCTCTGAGGACACTCAGTTGGCTAGAGTTTCGTAACCAACTTGCTATTTATTCAACTTCTCATTATCCACTCTATTCTGAACAAACCCTCCTCCTGCCCTAGTGTCTCTACACTAATTTCCCTCTATACCCCTCCTCGATCCCTCAGAAGCTCTGATCACTGCCTATTACAGATTCATAAACCTAAAAAATTAGTTGGACAGAATCGTTATAGCTATTCTCCTGCCACGCAATGGAACAAGCTTCCCATGTCCCTCAGACATATTACCAATGTTTATGAATTCAAGAAAACACTCAAACATCTAAACAGCACCTGGTTATGTCTCTGTGACCATCCCACCTGAACTCTTCCACTCTTCCATCTCTACTTTTTCCCTACTCACTCTCCCTTCCTCCACCCTAACTACCTCTCTTTATTCAAAATTTCTCTTCAAACAGTCCTGACATAACTATTACTGTTTCCTTCTACTTTTTTCTTGACTGTTACCTGTTTTTCCTCACACTTCTCTTTTCTAATTTACATTATGTTATCACGTAAATTTTTTCTTGTATTGTTTGTAAGGTAAGCTTTCTTAATGTACATTACTTTTTCATGTTAATTTTCTTCTATTGATGTAATGTGGAGCTTTTCTCCCTGGGCCTCCACTGAAAAAGGGCTTTTGCCCAGTCGGACTATCCCAGTCAACAAATGTCAAATAAATAAATAAAATAACAGGGAAAGTAGGAAGACTGGCGGACCTGGTGTAACTGCAGAAACCTCCTACAGACTTCAGCAAAATATACTGCTCAGCAGAAGGCCCCTCAGGCTGTAACTTCACCAATTCCACAACAAGACTGCCTATGATTTCTACAATTGTTCTTACAAGACGTATCAATGCATATAAACAAAGAGAGACCTGGTAAGAGACAGAGGAGGAAGGATAACTTGTAATGTTAGGATGGGAGGCAGAAGTTGAAGTTCCCAGATCAGAAGTGAAAGAAGCCTTAGATGAATTGAAGGAAGGAAGAAGAAGATGAGAAAGAAGGCTCACCAGTCTCTGTCCGTGCTAAGGAAGACTTTTTGATTAAGTAGATTCTATGGAGGTCTTGGTGCCCTAAAAGAGTAGAATAATTAAAGTCCCATTAAATGAAACACCTTTGTAGGTTACAGGATTCCTCCCAACAATGGAGGTATTGTGTATGCTTAATGGCATTGACACCTAAGGAAATACCTTTTAGATGTGCTAAGCACCTAGGCCCACCTGGAAGAAAAGTAATAAACATTTTTTGTTACTGTATTTCCCCCATTTCCTTATGACCATCACCCCATCTATCCTCAAGAGACATCATACAGACAGCCATCAGGGGGGTTGTAGTTAGCTCTCTAACCCCACCTACTTGCTATTGTGAGCACCCACTTCATTGTGGGGACATTCTATGATCTCCACTGGTATGCACTTGTTCCCACACATACACATAAATGAAGACTATTATTACTGGCTTGAAATGCCACATCCATTGTTTCCTGGTCCTGCAAGTCTATGCTTCTATAGGAGCAATTTGGTTGTCAGGGACCATCACTCCCCCCAACAAGAAAGGGCCATCTGCCAGCTGAACTTCAATCATCTGATTTGTAGTCAGGGCTTCATCCCTCTATGGCATGAAGCTAGGGAAGTAATAAAGCCTGACAGACAAAAATGGACGTACTTTTAAGGAAAAGAAACCAGAAATAAATGATAAATACACAAGCAATGATGAAACATTTTTACTCATGGAATCGAAATTTTGCACACAACTGTCAATAAATGCAGCCAAGGATCATTTTTCTTTAGTTTGCTGGTGTGTGTAAAGAACATATGGAGAAGAATCCAGGAATACATGACAAGAAGGCAAGAGGTATCTAAACAACTTGGGAAACTTTATCTGCAAAGTGGTCCTAAAACCTCTGGAATCAGTCATGTTACAGATGATGAACATTCTCTTATCAAATCCTGAGATACAGCAGCTAAGAAGATATCCAGCTAACAGTCTCCAGCCTAGACTGAGAACCTATTCTACTTTTTCCTTAAAGGTATTCTGAGTGGGTGGTCTCTGGAAAGAAGAAGGATTTATGGGGGAACTCACTAGAGGCAGTCATCCAGGCAAGTGTAAATTTGCATCCCCTTGGTTCTACAGAAGACAATTAGACAGGCTAAGCATTTTGTGAAGACACTGGGAGTAGTAAATAAGCCAAATGGCACAGCACAAAATTGATAATGTCTGGTACCTGCTCTGAAGTGCAAAAAACTTCTGTTTGATTCCTCTATATGAATATACAGGTATGCATACTTTAGATATATGGCATAAACTTGAAGGCCTGTGGAGAAATCACTGGCAAGAGTTTTTGAAAGGTCAACTGCTTGGATTATGGAACCTGTTGGAATTGGTGGAGGGCAGACAGGTCCAGTACAGGCCACCATGTGCCGTCCTTCCTGGGAACTAAAAAGAGTCTGGAGTAGAAGCCCTTTCCTTTTTGGAGTTCTGGTACCATTTCCACCAAGCCCTGGCATGTAGCATCTCTATTTGGGAAAGGGCCTCTGCCCCTTTGGTTTGGTGGCATGTCTGGGAAGCCTGATCGCTTCAAGGGCTGCTTGAATATGAGCTTCTAACCCCTTGAAATGTACAAACTGGTCTAAAGTTATGAGAGACCAATTCTCCTGGAATAATGCTAGCCTTCCTCCAAGTCTTGGAGAGGAAGGGTAATGGAGGAGGGGGGACTATCATGAAAGAGTCATAATTGTTCCCTGCCAGGGGCCTGTGGTCTGGAACTCCCTGGCTTAGAGGTTTCTGTGTGCCACTGCTTGGATCTTTGGTACTGCCTCTAGCACCCTTCCCTACGTGACTTCATTTGCCTAGCCTTAGATTGGGAAGGGAAGGACCAATGCTTAGAAGGATAGTTTCTACTAGAACGAGGGGACTGCACCTGCAGAAAATCTTTAACAGCCTGCATAGAATTGGTCTTGTCTTCCATTTTTTGAGGACAGCTTCTGCTTTGGGGACAAACAGGTATTCCTTGTCCAAGGGGGCACCTAAAAGATTTAATTTGACATGCTCTGGGTGAGACAGTTCCCTCAGGCATGAATGTCTCCTAATAACACAGCCTGTAGCTGCAGCCCTGCTGGCAACTTCCATAGAATCATACCCACAGTGAAGAGAATGTTTTGCTACATGGGAGCTGGCACTACAAATGTCCAGTAACACCTTAGAGAGTCCTTTGTTCTCTAAAGTCATGAGCTTCTGTCTCATCTGATCCAGTACAGTCTCCTGATATTTTATCATGTGGAAATGGCAGCTTAACACCCTCACAGATAAAGTGGCAGAAATGTAAACTTGTTTGCCAAATCTATCTAGGGCCCTGCTTCCTTTTTCCGTGGGCAAAGGATGATTTCTGGAGGAGCTAGATCTGGCTCCTTTGAGGCCGGGGGTCATGACTTTTGGGTCAGCTGCAGGAGTCTTAAAAGAGAAGTTTATGAGAATCAAAAACCCTATATAAACTGTCAGGTTTTCTACGGGCAGGAGTGTGAGTGTCTGTCTTCAAAGACGAGTCCAGAAAGATGTCAGCCACAACCTCCAAAACAGGAGGGATGGCAAGTGGTTTACGTTCTGGAAGGTTGAGAAATTCCCTTATCCTTTTCTTGGACTGTCAGTAATCCTAAGCTTCCCACTGAAGATGTTCCCTCAAGGTGTGCAGTGTTTCTCTGAAAGATAAAGCCACAGGAGAGGAACCAGAAGCCAGATTCTCCTCAGAGAGTCTGAATCTTTAAAGGATGTCATAGAGGGTCCCTCTTGAAAAACAGAATCCTCCTGGTCAGAATCCTCATCTGATTCAAAGGGTTCAGAAAGGACTTCTGGGAAGGGATCTCTTTTCCTTTTTCCCAGACAGGATTCAGAAGGGAGGTGCCTGCCTCTAACAATGAAAATAAGGTCCTCTGCTAGTCTCACAAGGTCCTGTTGATAAACCTGTGAGTAGGAGCCGGTAGGCCTTGGTTGAGACTTAGAGGAAGACACTTTCCTAGAACTAGCTCATGGGTTAGGCCTGCCGATGGCCAAAGCACAGGCACCCATCTCCGTCGGAAGAATGGTCAAAGTCAAGGTCTGGTGCCACGCAACATCAGATGTGCTGCAGTCATCGGAAGCCAAGACCTGCAGAGTGGTCCTGGACCTGACCAATGAACTGAGTCCTAAGGCTTGGGCATATGTTGAGGGACCCCAAAGGCATATCGGACTCCAAACAGGTCTCAATAGAGGACTGCAAAAGTGCCTCACCTTCTTCAGTCTTAATAAGACTGGGAGAACTGGCCGATGGCGAGTGGATCTTGTCCAAGGCCCTAAGCCTGGAGTGTTTTTCCTTCTCCCACTTAGGCTTAGGTAAATCACCTTCAGATAAACTGGTGGACACCATAACATGCGGTCTACCTGATGCATCACTGAGGTGCCTAGCTAAAATCTTGGTCCTACATCTAATAGTTCTAGAACTGAACTGGATGCAGAAACGACAGTTGGAAACATCATGATCTGGACCCAAGCAAGTTGCACAAAACAATGGAAGTCTTGGTGTGGGATCTGTTTAACATAATGGAGACAATTATTGATTTTTTTCTGTTATTAGTCAAAAAATATAGAAAGGGTTCCCCAATGGGGTACTTAGCTTTCTGAAGTTTTCTCTTGGGTGCTGACCAACCAACACACTGACTGAATCTCTGCTTCGAGCTCATGACATCAGCTGACTTCCCTTATGTCTGAGTGCATTGATATTGGTCAGGGCATCCACCGGCTGTAGTAAGAGGGAGATTTTTCTCTGGTAGTCAGGCTTGCTAATGGCTTCCATGGTGGAAAACCTGTCAAGTCAGGACTGCAACGGTGAAACACGATGAACATCTTGAGAATCAACGTGCTGCTTCCTCAATGGCTGAAACAGCAGTATCTTAGAGAGGAAATGCTTCAATATGAGTCAAAACATAAACTGCAGAAGAAGCGGGAACCACATCTGTATTGGCCAGAATGGGGTTACTAAAATGGCTTGGCATTGTTCAGTCTAGCTTTTTGAATGAATTTCATCATCAGAAGAAGGGGCAGTTAAAAAGACTATATGACCTGTGATGGGATTGCGCACCCTTCATCCATGGATGAATCAGAGGGAAACTGTTGGCAAAGTTTAAGTTGCGTGACAATGCAAACAGATCCTACACTGAAATGTGCCATCAACAGAAAATCACTTTCACTCAGAAGGGTTGAGAGACCTTTCAGAGGGCATGGGAAGTCAGTGACTCAGCATGTTTGTAAACAAGTTGATATCCCCTGGAATGGAGTCTTGGAAAGCATGGAAGGAAAGCTGAATAACTCTCACTTCCAGGACACTGAAGTGGAAAATGCATTCTTAAGGAAGCATATGTCTGTTGAAGTGCCCTCACCACCAAAGGGCAGATCCATCCAGACTCACCATGGCCACAGAAGTCAGCAAAATGAAGGGGTTCCCAGACTAGAAGCTGGAAGAATACATCCACCAGGGAAAGTGGCAGCAATAAACTCTGGATGGCTGCAAGGTGAAGGAAAGTTGGGGTGGTATGCTGGTACAAATAAACATGTGGAATCCCCTGCAACACTATCACGTGAAGTTCAGGATAAGGCACCATGCAGATGAACTCTGCCATTATCTTGCAAGTTTTCAGGCACACTTATACTTTCAGGAAGTGGCAGGTGAGACAAAGATGACTGCTTGATGCAGAGATTAAATACCTTTTGGACCAAAAATGTCTCACAAATTATGGTTATGAGGGAGCAGCCTGTGAAATGAAGAACTTACACAGGAAGAAGATCAGGACTTTACAAGGTTCAGTGTTAAAATGCTACTCCCTCTGCTTGATGAGACAAATTCAGTTTGGCACATCTGAAGGCCAGTTAACTATGTCTGGGAAAATCTTGGCTCCCTGCAGACTTCGGTGGGCTGCTGACATGGATATACATTTGTTGAACACCCTCAGCGCAGAGGTGAAATTAATGGAAGCATCCTAAACTGGAATTGATTCGCTTCAACTTCTGAAGTACAGAAACCTACAGACTTCAGCAATCTTTATGTGGAGATAAACATGCTTGAGGTTCAAAGAGTCCATCTACGTAAGACATGCAAGGACAAATAGACTGAACCTCACTCATTTCATGGCATTCTTCAGAAAATATATTTAAGCTACTGAGGTCCAGATGTGGCCTGAGATCCCTTCCTGTTATGGATACTAAGTAGAATCCGGAATAATATCTTAATCTTCTCTATTCTTAAATTACCTTAGCTGGCTCCATTTTCTTGAGACTCTTCTGACATGATGAAATTTCCAGCAAAGGGTGAGATGGGTATTGGGAGTGACTAATGGTTAGGAATTATTTCTCTGTTCCATGCTTTTGTGGAAAACTTCAACTAGGCAGAGACACACAGGCAGAATTACCCATCACCACTGACTACATTCAATGATAGGTAGTTGGGCAAGGGGGTAAGGACTGCTTCAATCCACCAAGGGGATGACCGCAGTCTCCTTCAGGATGCCAGGACCCTCAGCCTATAGGTCAGTGACCTTACTGAAGATTAGTCAAGGATAACTGCCTAACCTCAGCTGTTTCTTGCTGCTAGGGCTGTGTAGTCTACCTAAACTATATGCAGTGCTGTCTCCTCTACATTCACATAGAAGAATGCTAAGAATGCAAATGAATGTTAACCCCCCACAACAGCTAATGGTTTACCCCTCTCTTCTTCATTCCTTTCAAATCTTAAAGAATATTTGGAAAAACAAAACTAGTTCCTTGAAGGATAAATCCAAAAACATCCCCATGGTGTCCTCAGGGAATTAAAACAGACTCTGCCTGGAGTGCTGTTGGATAGAACTGCAGAACCTGCTTCTCAAGCAGGCCCTTCTGTGGCATCACAGGCTACAAAGAGTGGATGCCTAGTGTCTTGGTTTTATCCTTCAAAGAAATGTCAAGTAACTCCTTCCCAACATGCTGCAGTTCATCTACAAAGTTACTCTGGAAAATGCAGTATGCACATGAGAGTGTTCAAGACCCTCACTGTATGTGTGGAGGACACATAGGTTTACCATATTTGTCCATAAGTAGTGATTTCTTGTCTGGAAGGTGGAGAGCCTCTATGGGATAAAAAGCCCTCATCAGGGCTTCAGCAGATTTGATCACACTGAGGTTGGGAATCATAGCTGCAATGAACACTCACAGAAGAGGTATGGAGCTGTAAAAACTGTTTGGTCTTCTTTGGGATGGAAGCCAGTGTGTCAGGCCTTCCCATACAATTTCTGTAGTATCATTCAAAATGTCCAGTAATGGGGGAGTGCATCCAGAAGGACTGCTGCATTAGACAGTTTACATTGTAACAAAAAATGCAGGCTCAGTGGACCAGCTCCTTATTTGTATCAACTGCAAACTTTCAGCAAACCAGGTCATTCAGAGGATAAGAAAGAAAGCTGACACATTCATCATCCAAATCCTCTGTGGCAGAATCTAATCAAGCTTCCTACAGGCAGTTTTTAAGCTACAATGATGGAGGAGGAGGAGTACGGTTCGAAGACTCCAGCATACTCTTTGAAGACTGGACCAAAAATGTCTGCAATGCAAAATGACAGAACCTCATGAGCAAGGTACAAGAAAGTGAAAGAGGGATAGGTGGTTGTGTACAACACACAGGAAAAGTGAAACAGGTATGGATTGTAATAAGAATGGGAAGTCCTAAAGAGAATTCCTCAATAGGATGGAAGACTGCCAAAGAAGTGGAAATGTCCATTAAGATCATCACGCCTAGTGAAATATAACAGCTGCAGGAAAGACAACAGGAAATGTGTGTGCAACGAACTATGGGGAAGAAGTGATGGTTCTGGAAGAAGACATAGCCTTATACCTTAAAACTCACTGCTAAAAGGTCATAATCAATGGGGAGAAATCTTGAAAAGTATTAAAAAAGAGAAGCAGTAGGAGGCAAAAAAAAAGAACAAAATGGTAATGCCTGTATACGAAGGAAGGTGTCCTACGCTGATCGCTTCAAAGCCGTGTCTCTTTACTCGGTATCATACAGACTTCTGAGAGGTGATCTTTGCCTGGCAAACAAAACATCTGTGGACCCAGTTTTGATTAATCTTATGCACATCTGCAAAACAAACAGCATCAGAGCCACTATATTAAAATACCTAAATTCTGCTTGCAATATAAACAGGATATGTTGAAGAGACAGACATGTTTCTCAGAGAATTGCCACTCTTTCAAACAGGGTCCCTATCCATGTGGAGCAGAATTCCTCCTTATTCCTATTTAAGTGCAACTTGGACCAATGGATGATTAATCAGAAATTTACCCCTGATCTTATGTCTCTGATGGACACAGCAAGTCAGTAAATCACCCCCCTACAACTCAAATATAAATCAGATATGTGGGTCACATTTGGGTAGCATGATTAGGCTTTTAATGGCCCTAGTAGCTGTTAGCTAAGTATACACCTACACGAATGAGGAGGGTGGCCTAATGGTTAAGGTATTTGCCTTACAAACACAAGGTGCAGGGTTTGAGTCTCAGAGGGGATAATTGGCTAGGCTTAAAATGGCTCACAAGAGCAGTTAGCTTAGTACTAATCTATGAATCTGTGAAAAATGAACATATGAAAGGAGTCATCTTGCAACAACTCTACAACAGAGATGTAAGGAGCTTGACTGACTAAGCAGTTTCTGCTCCTCACTTCTCAGCTACAAGTTTTACAAAGGAGGACCTTGCTGAACTATGGCCCTCAGTCACAGAAGAAGATAGCAAAATCAAAGACCCTGACAGCAACAGTGAGAGTAATGTGGCCTTAAGAAGTATATATAGTATCCATGGAAGAAGAGAGGAAACTGTATAGGAAAAAAATAAATTCTAGGAATAAGTCTGAGAGCACTAGCAGGATGCGGCCCAAACCCAGGAAAGCTACACTTAATGTGAGGAAAGGGACAAGGCCAGCAACAGATGTAAGCTAGCACAGATATGACTAAAAGGCAAAGTCAAAAAGCTTCCAACTGCTTGAGAGAAACAGAATTGGCCTGGGGCCTGATGCAAGGTAATTTAGTATACAAAGAGATAGAGAGAAGTCCTCAATAACAAAAAAGAACCTATAAATAAAGCAGAGGACTGCCTAAAAGGTGTGAGGCTAAAAGCAATCTGTAAGTGAGATGCCACTAAAGTTAGCCTGGACCCAAATGGAGCATAGGTGCAAGACCGTGGACAGATGACCTCAAAAGCAAACAGAAATCTGATCAGCAAGCAGCAAACTGACAAAAAGGCATTGAGTAATAAATGGTACAACAGTATGACAGGGGTACATTCAGCCTGGGGATAACTGCCTTAATTCCTGATGAAAGGGAATACAAAGGGAGTTGGGAGGTAGAGGAAGGGTGAAGAGCACCTGTAAAGTATTTGCCTTTGAGACATAAATACAAGATCTAAAGGTGCTAAAAGTCAATGCTGAAAGGATGATACTTTTCTTTCCTACAAAAGAAGCATAGAATGACAAAATATTCAGGTTTCAATTACAGCAATGAGGACACTTGGAGGAGCAGGGAGCACATTGGCCTGACAGAAGGAAAGTAACCATGGACAGACCTATCTACAATGGGGAAGAACTACAGAAACTCATGTATAAGAAGGAGTGAAGGGAAAGTGCAATCTGAGAGGAAAATAATACACTCTACAGAAGAAAACAAGGTACCTAACAGCAAAATATAATAACCTCCAATCTATATTCTAAGACAAAATTTCAAAAGAATGGAAATTATATATCACACAAACCTAGGTATTGGTGCATGTCAGACCCCCATCAAGAACTTCACCTCTGAAGGAAAATACATCAGAAAAGATGAAGTCTGAATTTCCGAGATAAGAAACCAGGAAGCGTACTGTACATGACTACCACCAAACTTAAGGAGACTACAGACTCAGGCCTTTTAAGAAGGAAATGAAGGCCCAATTCTAAAAGAATATTTCAGCAAGACGGGAGACATTTCTTGCGAGATATCTCCTGTAAGGACCATAACCATATTTCTAGAACTTGAAAGGAATAAGACTGTATGGCTACCAACAACTGCCGTAGGCACATAATTAGATCAGAAGTATGTGAAGGCAGGCCAATTAAATATGTAACTGCCTCCAAAAGGCTGAAGTAATAACCAGAAGAATAAGTAATCTCAGGCCACTGTGACAAAGGGTCCATGGCAGCTGAATCTGCAGCTGTCCTGGAGACCTCAAAGTAATAAAAGAATGAATATGTAGTCTCCTATGCAACTTCAATGAAATAAAAATTAAATATTAATACTTCTGAAAAGAAAGACTTGCAGCATGTCCATACAGTAGCTTCATAAGAAGAGTGGTCTGGTCTAAAGAAACTGAAGTGGCACAGAGAACCAGACAAATGATTAGAAGCAGAGAAGTTCATTCCCATAGCGGTGGTATGACAGCAATGGTGGTGATCATCCTGCTGAACTTTAAGAATCACCCCTAAGTCTTGCATATAAAAGAAATTATGGCACTGAGTATTTACAAATATGCATGAACGAAAGAACACATATTCAACTGCCTTGCATGAATATGATTCCTAAGTGGAACTATGCATTTGAACTCTATCCTTTTCAGGGCAAGCAGGATAATGAGAGTTCTGGGATAAACTGAAGAATGTGCCAAAATCAGTGCTGGATTATGGGCCTCATGGGCCTGGAGCTGAAACTTATAACAATTTTAACAATTTCAGATTAAACTGGGAGTAAGAAGCAGCAGGGCCTATTTTAAACCTGTGGGACTAGAGCTGCAGCTCCATCTATCCCCTTTTAATCTGTCCCTGCATGATACAGATAACAGGCAGGTACCACAAGGATTCACCTGCTTAAAGAATACATCCATCCTCAGCAGTAGGCACAGGATGGAGGATAAGACATTTCAATAGTAGAATATGTCACATTAAAATTCCCAGAGCAAATCCAAAGTAGGGATCTCTACCCACAGGATAGTGAGTGAGGGTTATATGTTACATGTAAAGTAGCTCTCCTTAAAGCTAATGAATGCAGTGGCACTCTCGTTTTTAGCAAAAAAAAAAAATACACAACTCCACCTTGTGAAGAAGTGAGACACAGTGGTTGCTTGCGAGCTAGTGTAAGAATCATAATAAACATACAACCGGCATACCAGTTAATTTCAATAACTTGCTGAAGGAGAAGCCAACTGAGAAAAACAACAACCCTATACAGATATAACTGAATAAACTGGACCAAATGTAAATTCCATACTCTCCTAATAGACAGGGATTCAAAGTTCAGTTATGGGAAGGTACACTGAAACAGGAATAGAAAAAAAAAACAGAATCCAGAACCACATCCTAGGACAGTATCAATGAGACAGTAGAATTCTATATAAGTTCCTGGATCAGCATCACCGGCATGGGCCCAAAGCTCAGGGTCATGGGGACATGTGACCATGAAGTCAAGCTGAAGCCTACAAGAGGACCAATGCCAAAGACTTCTGTATCAACTGCATAATAGAGAGGCTGACCTGAGAAGAGTCCGGAATCTGATCCTGGCCCTGAAATTGAAGCAGCATAGGAGGTCAGCACAGACTATATCATTCCCAACAGGCACAAGACTGCAGATGGTGAGAGGGTCCAAGGGAAGCTAGCTTAGTTAAAAAAAAAACAAAAAAACATGAGCATCTGTGCACATCCTTAAACTAAGCGAAGTAAAGCCAAAAAGGAAAAAAAAAACAAAATATGTAGCTGACCTGAAAATCCCCAATAGAGCCTGAAAATTATATAAGACATGATCACCCCTGCCACTGAAGCAATAACCAAGCCAGTGAGAGGGACAAACAGTAAAAGAGTTCCTACAACTTAAGACATTAGAAACAAATACAAGAAACCAAAGTAAGTCATGTACAGATAAACATCAATTTCTGTACAGTTAACAAAGAGGTATTTCTTATTAGGAAATAATTTGGGCTGTTCTTAAAAATGCCAGTAGATTCCAAGAACCAAATTAAGATACTGGTGAAAAGATCAAATAGTGACCAAATCCCTTACAACTCAGGACAAAAACAGGTAGCCCACTGCAACACACAGAGATGAACAACAACATCTACAAATTTAAAAAGGATAAATAAATATTTATTAAATCAAAAGCCAGAAAGAAAATGTGGCTTGCTCCGAATCAAAATCAGCACCCAAAAACCAGATAAACTAAACTAAAACTTACATTGAGAGAAGCACGTCTGCCTGTAAAACATTCACAGAAAGGTCCAAAAGGAAAATTATGGCTGGTAGAGAAAGTTGGGTAACAAAATACAGCATTACGAACTCTGCAATTAAGGCTTATGAGTTCAGAAGTGAACTGGAGAGTGAATGAGCTAAAAAAAACACAGAAATCCAGCTACAGACTCAAAATCTAACACTAAAACACCACCTAAAATAAATAAATAAAGCCAGAGAGACACAGTAGATGTGACTGTAATTATGCACTACAAAAAAATGATCTGGACTAAGGAAAAAGGAAGTGGTCTGGGAAAGCTGCCACAGACCTGCCAGCTGCAAGTCCTGGAGGTAAAGGAAGATGGGCTAGTGTTATCATGTCAGCAGTTTCAGTGTTTTTCCATTCCTTAAACTGTCTTACGTAGGCACTTCATTCAACACATTAAGAAAAAAATAAGCACGCAAGAAGACTGCAATAATAATAAAATTGTTAATCTAAAGAACATAGCATCTCAGAAAACTGGCTTAAAGCCTCCTCTTTTTGTTTTTACATTTCACAATGACTGCGATCTAACTCTGCCAAACTCAGCAGCGACTAGTGCGAAAACAAACTGTTCCACCACTTAGCCTTATATCATGTCTTTTCTCCAATACTCTATCACACATACAGACTACCTGGAGGGTTAATAACATCCTACCTGCAGATGGGAACAGAAGACAGGGCAACAATGATGCAGGTTATAGTCACACTGCATAGTGACATGGATGTAGGGCGGTGATGGGGGCACTCATCAACAGAAAAAAAATCTGAATTAGGTGTACGATAACTTGCATGCCATGGTTTTCTTCAATCAGACACTTAAACAGTACCTCCAAACACAATGAGTGGAGAAGTGGTACATTTTGCCAGACATCTGTGTGTGTGTGTGTGGGAGGGGGGGGGGTATACTGCAGGTTTTGTGTTAAATTAAAGATCATAAGCAAAGGGCTGAAATGGAAGTCTGTGCAGCAGCTGACCGATTATAAGAAATTAAAACACCTTTAAAATAGCGACATCATTATGCTTTTGTTCCCAGCTCTCTGGGAAAATGTCACTTGTAGTACAGTGTCATAAATGAGTGGCTTCTGGAATAAATGCTCTTTGGTTGGAATCCTTATCATAAAATTAACTAAAGCTACCTGTTGATATTGTTAGGTGCTTCACCACCATCTTTTCTGGCACCGTTCCAATTAAATTTAAAGTACATTGCCAATGTCCATGACATCCAAAACATGTGGGTCAGCTGCAGCTCCATAACTGCTCATGACCACTGAAGTATTGTAGACTGCTCCAGTATGCAGGATATGATGATTCAACTGGACAAAATCTAAAATTATTTATTTTGACATTTTCTTTTAATCCACAAATTTGCATGGGAAGGAAAACAAATCTTTTTCTGCTGCACAATAATAGGAGAAGAAGTTTGCAGGAACACTAAAGTGCTGGTATCCATATGCAGGCACATCAAGATGACCAATGTAATAATGCATGAGCTTAAAGCATACTGGTATGTGCAGGAGACGTCAAAAGAACGACATTCAAATGTATTTTTCAATTAAAAGCAGCAGCAAACTAAAATAAGAAACATCAAGTTTGAGAATGGAATGCCCACGGAGCCAGAACATGAAATCTAAAAACAGCATTCAAAGGTAGGCGTCAGTTTGCATTTGATACTTAAATGACTGAATTACATACACTGCAGAAAACATATGGTAAACCTTAAGCCACAACAAAAATGTATAAATGGTAAAATTAAATAATAAAAAACAAGTACAAAAGGTTTGATGCATGCATCGTTTAGGACTGCAGCCTGACTCGCTGTCATTATTTTAGATACATTTCCTAATAAAGCATCTACTGTCACACCTACAGTGATGTTAATTTTTAAGCTGTTCTACAGTACCGGAAACAGTTACTATAGAAACAGAGTACTACATACTGCACACTTAGCATACTGATGCCTTTCCAATAAGTTTAGAGCTACAAGTTCTAATCCTAATACAAGTTATTATACTGCAGTCTACCAGTGCTACAGTGTTGCAAGTAAGCAGTCGAATGTCAGGGTAAAACACATCACTGTTACTGATGTCAGCTTTGAACCTATGTTCTAGTACTGTGCGTGTGTAAGGTCACTGTTACTGATGTCAGCTATGAAGCCATGCTCTAGTACTGTGTGTGTCTACGGTCACTGTTACTGATGTCAGCTGTGAAGCTATGTTCTAGTACTGTGTGTGTGTAAGGTCACTGTTGCTAATGTCAACTGTGAAGCTAGGTTCTAGCACCATATGTGTACAAGGTCACTGTTACTGATGTCAGCTATGAAGCCAAGGTCTACTACCACTTATGCATAAGGTCACTGTTACTGTGAAACTTTGTTCTAGTAGTGTGTGTGTGTGTGTGTGTGTGTGTGTGTGTGTGTGTGTGTGTGTGTGTGTGTGTGTGTGCGCGCGTGCGCGCACAGTCTGTGTACATCTGAATGTGTGAATTTAATATGGGTAACTGACAGCTGAAATAAACAAAGGAAAACTATGGGCAGTATTCTCAGGCTTTACTCTAAGGCACAGTGGGTATCTGCATGAGCTGCATTTAAGCATATCTAAGGCATGATTCAGTAACAGCAGCTGCAGTTAGTTACAAATGTCTGAACTACTTTGAGAAAATCTTATGCAAATTAGCTAATGAGATACAAATGCAGAATGTATGAAAAATATGTGATTATATTATGCAAATAAGGAGCTTTTCCCACCATTGTGTGATACAGTTACTTTTTGATGTCCAAGTGCTCCATGTGCATAAGGTTTATAAAAGCAAAGTCGTATTTTTTCTATCAACTTTTCAATACGCAATTATGCCTGCATTCACTAACAGCTCAGCTACCTCCCATTCTGAGGGGCTTGTCTCAAAGCAATCACTAGCTGAGAAGTAGTGGATATAGACAAAGGCTAACTCATCTGAACTTTGCTAATCAGGAAATATTGGACTGGTTTAGAGTGGACAGGGCACAGTATGAGCTTAAGTAAGTCTATATGGCCAACAGATAGCGGCTGTTGAAATAAGTGGCCTTTCTACTCCAGTGGATACCAAGGTATGTACAGACCTCACTAAACTTGCTATGGGAACCTTCCAGAAAAAAATGAGGACCAACATGTATTTCATAGGCTTCTACCTAAAGGATACTACAGTAGTTCCATGACATATTCTTTTCACACTTGGATCAGTACATCTATTTCCCAGTGCCACCTCATGACTGAGCCAGTAAAATGTATTCCTTTTGTGGAATGGCACATTTTCTTGAGGTGCTTGATGCAATAAATTGCAAGTATGTTGTGATTAGCACCCCCATCTGGACCACAGGGCAGTATTACTATTACAGGAAGGGCTACCATTACATCAACTGCCAAGTACAGTATGATGCATGGAGATGCTTCACTAACGTGTCAGTCCACCTTATTGGCAGTGCCTTCTATTCCCATTTTTGGCACACAAGCTCACTGTAAGACCTCTTCCTGCACAGTAGGCTTTTTCATGGTCACCTAGTTGATAAGTCCATACTATTAATACTGTTTCTAACTACAGTAATTTCTTTTGTTATAGAATGGCATAGTTAGCACAAAGCAATAGCCCTCTTTTTTCATTAAGTATGCCCTCCTTGTTTTGTTTTCTAAGTGATGCAGGTAACCCACTCAAACCTTGGCTAATGACACCAGTTAGTAAACCCCAGGGAG
This sequence comes from Protopterus annectens, assembly GCF_019279795.1. Classification (NCBI taxonomy): domain Eukaryota; kingdom Metazoa; phylum Chordata; order Ceratodontiformes; family Protopteridae; genus Protopterus; species Protopterus annectens. The sequence continues at coordinate 1,026,956,582 of NC_056729.1, forward strand.
CTGCTGAGGAGCACTTAAACATCAACCTGTCCTAGACATAGTCAATGAGTGAGTATTTTGCCCGCTCAAAATCGGTTCTGTTGTTTATATCAGTCTTGGAAGTAGACTTCAGTATGACCCTGCTATAGCATGCAGGACGTTTACTGCCTGCAGCATTCTGTCCAACATTGTGATTTTATTGACCATTTAGCTCATATTATTGAAGCTATTGTGTAATTAGCACTGTTTTAAAGGAAGATATTGTGCTTTATCAGCTGTATTCCCAACTAACAGTGAACTAATTCAACTGCTCACTATATGCTTAAACTGGGATGTAATGTAATTCCTTATAGTTTGCAGACATTCAGCTGCTATAGTGTAGTAATGCCTTGTACTATATATTCTGTTGTAGGTAATACTGTCATATGTTAGTGACGGTTTCACCCAGGCCAAGCTGGATAGTGTACACTAATCTTGGTTGAGCACTATATAGATGCTTGTTGTATTTGTTTGAACATATTTTTAGTGTCAAATTACTGCACAGAGTTTTTAATTTAACTCGGCAACTGTAGTGTTATTAGGCTGTTTTACCTATTTCCTTCCACTCCTTTCTTATATTGCACCAATTACAAATACAGTCTTACCTCCTCTAGCACTCCCCTTATCAACTTTTCCTAATCTTCTTCTTTTTTATTTCCATTTACAGTTGTCAACTAATACAAACACTGTGAGGCATCCCTATAGCAGTTCCCTACCAGCAAGCTGCATCTGCAAAAGTCTGTGGCCGGTTTACTTAAAGTACAGGAACATTACAGTGTATGTTAATGATTTAACTCTTCTATGATTGTAAATTTCATTAGAATGTATTCAGGGAGTGAACACTACTGGTAACCCCCACCCCCACCAGAGATCTCTCTAAACCCAATACTTTCTAGTTTGGAAAAAGAAGTTATGTCTTACCATAACATTCCATCTGTGTTGTAGATCTTTGTTCATTCATTAGTTAGGACCTCGGTTCCGTCCTCAGAACCGATACGGCCATTTCCCAGCCCGCGCAAGCCAAAAACTCTCAGCTAAGACATACCCATAATGCCCCCCTCCTAGTTACTGCAGATCGAGTTTGCCCACCCTAGATAAAAGATGCAGTAATAGAAAAGATAGTAGAAGGCTCTGTCTGAGCAAATACCCTAACCAGGAGTTCCTAAAGTACACCAGGAGTCCAGGCAGGGGGAAGGAGGGTGGGAAGTAATTAATGAACAAAGATCTACAACACAGATGGAACGTTATGGTAAGACATAACTTCTTTATCTGATGTTGTAAATCTTTGTTCTTTCATTACAGTTAGGACCGAGTCCCCAGCTACTTCAGTCCTGGGTGGCCCTAAGGAAGGATATTCCTAAGCACCATAGAACCAAAAGATGCTCGTCCCCTGGAGGTCAAATCCAATTTGTAATGAGATATAAAGGTATGAGGTCTTGCCCAAGTGGCTGCTGCACATATATCATCCATAGAGGCTCAGGAATGAAAAGATACAGAAGTAGCTATAAATCTGGTAGAATGAGCCTTTATTCTGGAAGGTAAGGATAGCTTATTCTGTTGGTAGATAAAGGTAATGACGTTTCTAAGCCAAGAAGATAAAGTCACTTTGGAAACAGGTTTACCCAATCTGAGTCCTGCAAAGGCCACAAACAACTGATCTGTTTTCCTGAAAGATTTAGTCCTGTCCAAATAACAATGAAGCTGCTGATGCACATCAAGGGTGTGCAAAAGGTAGTCCCCTCTATTAGAATGCCGAGGGAAGAAAACTGGCAGGTCAATAGATTGGTTAATGGAAAAGCCAAAAATGACCTTGGGCAAGAAAGAAGGGTCAGTACAAAGGGACACCCTATCTGTGTGGAAGATCAAGTAAGGACTCTTGACCCTCAAGGCCTTCACCTCAGATACTCTTCTCGCTGAGGTAAGTGCTACTAGAAGTATTGTTTTCCATAACAACATTTTCAAATCACATGAATCAAAGGGTTCAGAGGGAGAACCTGTGAGAGACTGAAGCACCAGTGTCAAGTCCCAGGGTTTTAAGGGAGGCTTGACCGGAGGTTTAACATGTTATACTCCCTTCAAAAAAGTCTTGCATAGGCGGTGTGACATAATTGAAGAATTATCAAGACCATTATAAAAATTGGCGATAGCTGCTAAATGTACAGTGATCGCTGAAGCTGAGGCTCCTGCATGTAAAAGAGTATCGGGTATTGCAGGATCTTTTGAATAGGCACAGAGAAAGGGTCTAAGTTGTGGTCTTTGGCCCAAACAGATAAACTAGCCCATTTACTAGAATAAACTTTTCTAGTGGAAGGTTTGTGTGAGGCCAGAAGAATTTCACGAACAGGAGATGGGATGTCAGGCAGCCTGGCAATCATTGGAAGTGGAAGAACCAAGCTGTGAGCTTGAGACTGTGCAGGTTCAGTTGAATCAATCCCTGAGGATGAGATAACAGGTCCTGGGAATGATCCAGAATCTACGGGCTGTGAATCAGATGAGGCCATAGAAACAGGAACCAGACTTGACGTGGCCAGTAGGGGGCAATGAGGATCACTTTGCTTCTCAACCTCTGAGCTTTCTGGAGAAATTTTGGGATGAGGGGAAATGGGGGAAAGGCATACAGAAGACCCAGAGACCAATCATGCATTACAGCATCCCTCGGTGGTTCCCCCTGAGGGGGATCAGGGCAAAATAGCTTCTGCATTTGTAGTTTAGAGGGGAAGCAAACAGGTCACAGCAAGGTTTGCCCCAGAGCTGGAAGATCCGATCTGCTGTTACAGGGTTGAGGGACCACTCGGGAGGCATCAGGATATTCCTTCTCAGATTGTCCACAATAAGGCTGGAACTCGCAGGAATGTGTGCTGCTATAAGAAAGCGGTTGGAAACTATCGCCCAGTGCCAAATCCTCATGGCTTCCTGACACAGGGGGTAAGACCTTGCTTGTTGATATACCAGACGACTGACATGTTGTCTGACTGAATTGCAATGGTCCACGAGGGAAGGAATTCATGGAATGCTTGCAACGCTGAGAACTGCCCTCAGTTCCAGGACATTTATGTGCAAGTTGGCCTCCATGGGGGACCAGGTGCCTTGGACAGTCTTTCCCTGGAAATGCCCCCCCGCACCCTAACAGTGAAGCGTCCATGGTCACCGTGGCCATGGGCTGGGGAAGACAGAAAGTTCAACATCAAAGATTCGTTTGTGGTTTCATCTACCATAGCATTTCTTCCTTGCAACAGTTTGTAAGGTGTATCATGTGGTTGAGTGGGTGAGTTAGCAGCGACCATTGTGTGTAAAGGAGCCACTGCAGGATTCTCATGTGCAGTCTCGCCAGTGGTACTAATGTAATGGCAGCTGCCATGGAGTCCAAGAGTTGCAGTACAAGACATGCTGGTACACAGGTCTGTGGAAGAAGGTCTTGGATTTGGTGTCTTATTTTTAAAAGCCTGTGAGGGGGGAGAGAAGCTTGACAGGATGTAGTGTCGAAGACCGCTCCAATAAATTCTAGTGTCTTCATTTGGGGCATTTGAGATTTGTCTTTGTAGATTGTAATCCCCAAGTGGAGAGTGAGAGCTTGAGTATAAGAGAGGATGCAAACTACAAGATTCCTGGTCGGAGCAGTAACAAGCCAATCGTCTAGATAGGGGAACACCTGGAATCCTTATAGTCGAAAATGAGCTATCACAACTGCCATACATTTGGTGAACACTCGGGGGGCTGTCAAGAGGCCGAATGGTAGTGCCCTGAACTGTTAGTGACTGGCTCCCAGCCGGAGGCTGAGAAACCTCCGGGAGCAGTGATCCATCTTTATGTGGAAGTACATATCCTGGAGGTCTATAGAGCACATCCAATTATCCCTCCCTACGAAGGGAAGAATGGACTGTATCGTGACCATCTGGAATTTTTGAGGTTTGATAAATTCATTCAATAGGCTAAGATCCAGGATTGGTCTCCAGTCCCCTGTCATTTTTGGCAGTAAAAAAGGACCTTGAGTAAATCCCGGATCCTGTCTGGTCTGGTGGGACTGGTTGGATGACTCTTTCCCTTAGCAGCTTTTCTATCTCTAAGGCTGCCAATTCCCTCTGATTGGGTTGTACATCGGGGATATGTTTGACGGTTCTGGGAGTTAAGTCGAAAGGTATTTGGTAGCCTCTGGATATTATTCTCTGCACCCAAACATCGGTAGTAATAAGATGTCAGGCTGGTAGATGCAGAGAAAAATGACACCCGACAGCTTCCAGAGGGAAGCAATCGGGCCGCTGCTCAAGAGCATTGGTAGGGTCTGCCACAGAAAGAATCTCTAGCACCCTGGTTATGCAGACCCCCTCTACCCCGAAAGGGAAGTCTTCCATATGAGTTGCCTCCTCTGCCCCAGGGGGATTGTTCACCATGAGTGTCACGAAAAGGTCCTTGGGATTTCTTGAATTAGAAGTTATGTACTCACCATAACGTTCCATCTGAGTAGGTGTATTCATTTGTCTGCAACCTGTGGGTTATGGATCCGATATCGGATCCGAACCGGCATGGTTTACCAGCTATGGATCCGAGCTCTCAGCTCCTCCCCTCACCCATAATGCCCTGCTCTCCCTTCATGACCTCAGATCGAGTTTGCCAACAGCAAGAACACCCTGAGAAGGGTAACACATCATATGCAGGAAACTGAAAGGCCAGGGGGATAGGAGGGAGGGATGGTTGCAGACAAATGAATACACCTACTCAGATGGAACGTTATGGTGAGTACATAACTTCTAAATCTGAAGTAGGAGATTCATTTGTCTGCAACCTGTGGGACAGAGTCCCCAGCCACCCGAGTCTTGGGCGGCCATCATGGAAGGATATTCCGGAGCACCGCGGAGCCAAAGGATGCTCTACCCCTAGATGTAAGATCCAACTTGTAGTGGGAAATAAAGGTATGAGATGAAGCCCAAGTGGCTGCTGCACAAATATCATCTAGAGGAATCCTAGCCTTAAAGGCAGCCGAGGTAGAGACTGACCGGGTTGAATGGGCATGAACACCCTCCGGTGCGGGCCTTCCCGAAGCTTGATAAGCCAATAAGATACATTGTGAAATCCAGCGAGATAATGATACTTTAGAAATTGGCTTGCCCAAATTAAATTTAGCAAAGGAAATGAACAACTGGTCGGATTGCCTATGACCAGCCGTCCTATTTAGATAAAATCTAAGTTGCCTGTGAACATCTAAGGAATGAAGCTTGTATTCACCTTTGTTTTGATATTTAGGAAAGAAAACAGGGAGGATAATGGATTGATTAATGTTTGCTTCAGAAGCTACCTTAGGAAGAAAGGACGGGTTGGTCCTGAGGTAAACGCGGTTCGGATGAAAGACCAAGTAAGGAGGTTTAGCTGATAATGCTTGCAGCTCTGAGACTCTCTTGGCCGAAGTAATGGCTACTAAAAAGGCGGTCTTGAAAGATAAGAATTTCAGATCTACCGTAGCAGCCGGTTCGAAGGGGGGGGAGGTCAAGGCCTGGAGGACTAAAGAAAGGTCCCAAGGAGGAACCGCTTGCTTTACAGGGGGCCTGAGAAGGAAAGTACCTTTTAGGAAAATCTTACACAATTTGGCAGACATCAATGGACTGGAGTCAAGACCAATATGATAATGAGAAATTGCCGCAAGTTGTACTTTGACCGTGGAACTGCTGGCACCATCATTAAAAAGAGTGGTTAAGAAGTCAAGCACTAAAGGGAGAGGAACTGTGAAGGGGTTTAGGCCTTGCCGCTCCGCCCACAAGGAGAACCGTTTCCACTTACTGCGGTAGACTTTCCTAGTGGATGGCTTATGAGCTGCCACCAGGATGGCCTTAACAGGGGACGAAATACCGGGAATCCTGATCAGGAGTGGAACTGGAGCAGCCAAGCGGTCAGCTTCAGGTTGTCCAGATTCGGGGGAGATAAGTGGGATGGGTGAGATATCAGATCCGGAATGGGATCTAGAATCCAAGGAGGATTCACGGAGTGAGACCTTAGGAAAGGGAACCAGATCTGTCGAGGCCAAAATGGAGCAATGAGAATCATTCTGCACCCCAACCGAGAGGCTTTCTGAAGAACTTGGAGCATCAGAGGCAAGGGGGGGTAAGCATAAAGAAGACCGGGTGGCCAAGCATGCACCAGAGTGTCTCTTGGGGCACCTCCGGGAAGAGGTATTAGAGCGAAAAAACTGTCGCACTTGGTGTTTGAGGGAGACGCAAAAAGATCGCAACAAGGTGTTCCCCACTGTGCGAAGATGCGTTCCGCTACCTGAGTATTGAGAGACCACTCGTAAGGGGTGAGAATGGTGCGACTGAGTTTGTCCGCCAAGATGTTGGACCGACCCGGAATATGCGTTGCTATGAGAAAGCGGTTGGTGGAGATTGCCCATTCCCACACTCTCATGGCTTCTCGACAAAGAGGGTAAGACCTGGTTCCTCCCTGTTTGTTGATATACCAGGCAACACACATGTTGTCCGATTGAATCGCAATTGTTCCCAAGGGAAGAAAGGCCTGAAGTGCTAGCAACGCTAAGAGCACTGCTCTCATCTCTAGAACATTGATATGCAGCGAGGTCTCTGAATCGTTCCACGTGCCTTGGACCGTCCGGCCTGCAAAATGCCCCCCCTCACCCGAGGCGGGAGGCGTCCGTGGTCACCGTGGCGAGAGGGGGAGAGGCACAAAAGGGGCGGCCTCCATGGAGATCTGGAGAGTGTAGCCACCACAGAAGGGACCGCCTGCAAACCTTGCTGATCGCAATGGGATGATGCATAGGAAGAGCAAGATACGACCACTGAACTAGAAGTGTCCATTGAAGGATGCGCATATTGAACCTGGCGAGAGGAAGAAGCGCTATCGCTGCCGCCATGGACCCTAGGGCCCTCAGGACCAACTCCGCCGGAACTGAGCTTGAGTGGAGAATGGCCCGCACCTGGAGCTGCAGATTTTGAATTCTGTCCGCAGTGAGGAAGGCTCTCAATCTCCTCGTGTCTAACCTGGCACCTATAAAATCTATGAACTGCGTGGGTGCTAGGTTGGATTTTTTTGTGTTTATCGTGATGCCCAGACGGGGAGCAAGATGGAGAAAGGAGTCTCGCGCCAAGAGAAGTAGATGCCTTGTTGGGGCGGTGAGAAGCCAGTCGTCCAGGTAGGGAAAGACCTGCACCCCCTGAAGCCTCAGGTGGGCCGCTACCACTGCTAATACTTTGGTGAACACCCTGGGGGCTGTGGTGAGACCAAAGGGAAGGACCCGGAATTGGTAGTGACTGGCTCCCAGCCGGAAGCGGAGAAACCTCCTGGAGCGCCTGTCCATGAGTATATGGTAGTACGCATCCTTGAGGTCTATGGAGCACATCCAGTGGTTTTCTCCCAGGAGGGGGAGAATAGACTGCAATGTAACCATTCGGAATTTCTCCTTGGGAACTGCCAGGTTCAAGAGAGAAAGGTCTAAAATTGGTCTTAGATCCCCCGTCTTTTTTGGCACTAAAAAGAACCTGGAGTAGAACCCTGATCCGATCTGGTCTGGGGGGACGGGCTGGATGGCTCTTTTCTTTAGCAGATGGCCAATTTCTGCCAAAGCGGCCTCCCACTGACCGGGTGGAACGTCGGGGAGGGACTTCAATTTTGGCAAGTGACGAAAAGGTATATGGTAACCTCTGGATATGATCTGGAGGACCCAGCGGTCTGATGTTATGGACTCCCATGCCGCTAGGTGCTCGAACGTCCCCCGACTGCCTCCAGAGTGGAGCAGCCGGGCAACCCTTCAGGGCTGCTGCGCGGGCCGTTCAGAGAAAGGTTCTCTGGACCCGAAGTTCCTGGGAGCCCCTCTGCCCCTAGGGCGGCGTCCTCCCTGTCCTCCTCTGCCACGGAAGGACTGGTTGTCCGGAGCAGGCTGGGATTGCTGCGACTTCCGGAACCACATCTTCTTCTGACCCTTTTGGTTCCTAGAATAGGGCCTCTGGGGTACAGAGAAGCGGATTCCGACGGCAGACAGCGTCTTCCCGTCCTTCTCGCTCTGGGTCAAAGTGTCACGAACAGTCTTGCCAAAGAGGGCAGAACCATCGAAAGGGGCGTTCGCAAATGACGCCTTGAAGGGCTCCGTGAAATCACAATGACGGAGCCAGGCCTGACGTCTGGTAACTAGGCCTGCCCCTGCGGCTCTAGTGGCACCTTCCGTAGCATGGGACAGTAGCCGCATAGAGGTATCAGTGACGGACCTGAGAGTGGCCATACGGGTGGAGTGCAGCACTTTGTCCTCCTCCGACATGGACTCTGGGGGGGATGCAGCGTATTCTTTTATAAGATCGCGCTGCATCCTAATCACATGTGCCAGGTAGTTCAGCGCCCACACTGAGAAGGTCGCTGTACTAAACATCCGCTTCCCCAAGCGGTCCATCATCCGAGACTCCTTGCTCGGGGGATGGACTGAGGGACTCTCCTGAGCAAGTTCCCTCTTGGTGGCAGCCGCCGTCAACATGGCATCTACCGGAGGCCCCTTACTCCAATGGGCACGGTCAGCCGGGGGACTGAGAATACGATCGGGCCTTTTTGGGATTGGCTCCACGGTGTCCGGTTCCTTCCAAGCCCTGGTGGTAATGAGGTCCACCAGGGGGTCAGCAGGAGGGGACACCCAAGAGGTAGACGGGCCCGCTTCAAATGCCTCCAAGAACACGGACTCGTCCGAGGAAGACTTGGGGGCAGACCACCACCCCCTGATGCGGAGCATTTCCATGATGTCTCCAAATGAGACATCCTCGGGGGGTGATCTTGGGGAGCCTTCCCCTTCCTCCAAGTCCGTGTCTTCTGTGAGAGACTCGGGGGAGTCAATGTGCCTCCTTTTGCACGTATGTTTACGGGGAACATCCTCTGGGGGGCTGTCAGAGGACTCCTCGCAAACAGCGACCTGTTCCAAGGGAACAGCTTGGGGCATAGGAGCAGCCTGTCCCAAGGGCCAGATGGTGGAAGCCTGACCCAGTACAGATGGAGCGCGGGACGGAGCCGAAGCAAGTGCCGGGGGTCCGGAGACCCTCAACAGGGCCCTCTCCACTACATCAAACGCCGAAGGGGAGCCGACCTCGACCAATGGATCCGACAATCGGCTCCCCCTCGGATCCGAGGAGTGGATCGGAGCCGGCGCCGAAGCGCTCAGATCCGAAGGGACAGTGCGCTCCGACACAGACGGCGCCGAAGGAGCACTGATCCCCCCGGATCCGAAGCTCGGATCCAGGCTCCGAGAGGTCGGATCCGAAGCACTCGAGGGCAGGGTCGGATCCGAAGTACCAAGTACTATCGGCGCCGACCCATCCCCGCCCGGCTGCTCGGCTCCAACTGCTCGAACCCGGTAGCGGGTCGGAGAAGGAGCAATTGGCTTAAAGAAAGGGGTCGAGCTCCCCCCCAGGGGGGAGGCAAGAGCACTCCCATCTGCATCTGGGCCTGGATGAACCTTCTCATCATCCGGTCCAGATCCGCATCTGACAAGCTATAGGTTGATCTCGACGAGGCTACCGAGGTAGGCCTTGAGTGCCTCCTGGATAGCCTCGACGGAGATCGGGTCTCCTCCTCCTCAGGTCCCGGTGAAAAGCACACGGGTGACCGGAGCCGAGGAGGGGGAGAACCAGCAGACAAGGAGGCCGGAGGAGAAGCCCGCTTGGCAGGCGGGGCCGAAACAGAGGTCTCGGCCCGCCGCTTATGGTGCTTCTCCCTCCGGTCCTTCTTTCTAGCTTCCCTCTCCTCCAAACCACTACAGGGAGGTTGAGTCCCAGGAGGAGGAGGGGGAGCCGGAGAGGAGGAAACCGTAGAAACGGCTCCCGCCGAAGGAGCGGAGGCCGGAGCCGAATCCGGGGGCAAAAGTCTCGCCAAGACAAGCTTGGACCTCCGCTCCTTCAATGCCCTGGGGTTGAACCCTGCACAAATGGAACATCCAGAAGTGAGGTGTTCAACCCCAAGGCATCTAACGCACCGAATGTGGCCATCAGCAGGGGAAAGCTTATGGCCACACTCGGAGCACTTAGAGAAAACAGCTTTGGGTTGATCAGACATCCCAAAAACTAAAAAGTTACTTAAACTAAAGGTAGAAAAGTAAAAGTAACTAAACACACACACAGGCCCAAACACGCACTACGCTACCAGCGAGGGGAGGGAAATTAAGTAAAATAATATTAAACACTAAACAAGTATAACTATGTAAAAGGGAAACCTAAACTTTCACTCAACTTTCACAAAAAAATTTAAAATTTAACAGTATAAAAACTTGAAAAATCCACTTAGCTGAAGAGCTCAAGAACACTAATCTGGTCACCAGCGCGGCAAACTAGATCTGGGGTCATGAAGGGAGAGCGGGGCATTATGGGTGAGGGGAGGAGCTGAGAGCTCGGATCCATAGCTGGTAAACCATGCCGGTTCGGATCCGATATCGGATCCATAGCCCACAGGTTGCAGACAAATGAATCTCCTACTTCAGATCCACATTTTTTCTCCCTTCTGCTTCCTAGAGTAGCACCTCTGGGGGTTGGAAAGGCGTATGCCCACAGCAGACAAGGTCTTTCCATCTTTCTCACTACGTGTAAGTATGTCTCATACTTTGGGTCCAAAAAATGCAGCTTCGCAACAGGTGCATTGACGAATGAAGATTTAATGGGGTCTGCGAAGACACACAACCGCAGCCAATGACGTTTCATGACAACGCCTGATGTGGCAGCTTAAGCTGCCTCCTCGGTGGAGTGAGATATCAAATGCATCAAGGGGTTCGAGATCAATTCAAGGGTAGCTAGCTGAAAGGCAACAGTATCACGCACCTCATCAGACAGTACATCACCAAAGAGGAAGACATTTCAGAAATTAGGTCTCTTTGGAGACGAGTAAAGTGTGCCCGATAGTTCAGCAACCGAATGGCAAATGTCGCTGAAGCATAGGTCCGTTTCCCTAGTCTGTCCATGGTACGGGACTCACTGTTTGGAGGATGGATGGTGGAACTATCTTCTGCCACTTCCCTCTTGATGGCCGCCGCCATGACCATAGAATCAACTGTCAACTGCTAGGATCAGTGGGGCTGGTCTTCAGGTGTAGATAAAATTTTTGTCTGGCCTCCGAGGGACAGGTTCTACATTGTCCGGGGCCTTCTAGGCACACACTGCACAATGAGTTTAACAGGGTCATTTGCTGGTGGGGTCACCCACGAAGTAGATGGCCGGCCACGGAAGGACTTCAGGAACACCGATTCCTCAGAAGAAGGGTTATAGAACTTCCAGTCTCCCCCGTGTTTGAGGATTTCGAGAATGTCTCCGAATGAGATGTCATCTGGGGGAGACTGTGGGGACCCTTCCCCCTTATCACAATCAGTGTCTTTGGTAACAGATTCCTCCAGTGAATCAAGGTGCTTCCTCTTGCACCATTTCTTCTGGGGTGGCCCCCAGTGGGATCTTCTGAGGAAGACTCCAGAGAAGGGGTTCCCCTCAAAGAGGGTTCTTGTGACTCCCATGCCTAGGTTTCCGAAATAGAGGGTTGGGAGAGGAACAAGAGAACAGGAAGCCATCTGAGCCGTGGGCACAGACGGTGCCAGCGAGAATATAGGCGCCGGGCTACATACTAAGGTACGGACGGTCCAAGCACTGCTTTGGGAGAGCATCGGTTCCACCAGAACTGATGCAGCAAGGGTGGACAGTGCCAACAGGGAAAACATTGCTGTCGGAACCGAGACAGTATGCACCGGAGGTATCTTGTCCTTGGCGGGTATTCGAGTTTTGGAGCTGATGGAGCCAACAAAACTGTCGGCACCGTGGCTGGGGAAGGTGCCGAAGCAGGTACAGTCATCGGAGCCGATGTCAGATCCATGGATGGCACCAAAGGCAATGGTGCCGAGGTCGGAGCCGAAATGGTGAATATCATGGACGGCACCAAGGGGAGAAGACACAAAGCCTGGTGCAGAAGAGGTCTGCTCCGAAGAGGCTTGGAGCCGACTCGTTTCCATAACTGACGGACTTGCAAGAACCGAGTGACTCCATTTGTCCTTATGTTTTTTGGTCTTTGGAGGGGGGGGGGAGACCTCCGACCCAGATAGAGCCTCCGAAAAGGGTGCCTTGAGTAATCCATTTTTCCTTATGTTTTTTGGTCTTTGGAGGGGGTGAGACCTCCGACCCAGATAGAGCCTCCGAAAAAATGAGCCTTGAGTAATCCGTTTTTCCTTATATTTTATGGGCTTTGGAGAGGGTGAGACCTCCGACCCAGATAGAGCCTCCGAAAAAGGTGCCTCTGGAAAAAAAAGTGCCTTGAGTAATCCATTTTTCTTTATGTTTTATGGTCTTTGGAGGGGGTGAGACCTCCGACCCAAACAGAGCCTCCAAAAAAGGTGCCTTGAGTAATCAGTTTTTCCTTATGTTTTTTGGTCTTTGGAGGGGGTGAGACCTCCGACCCAGATGGAGCCTCTGAAAAAAAGGTGTCTTGAGTAAACCTTTTAAGATAAGTTTGTTATTACGCTCTGCTAGTGTATAATTACTAAATCTAGCACAAACATCACAGTCAGCTCTAATATGATTCACAGCAACGAACATGTGCATCTGAGTTAGGCATCTTATGTCCACACTTGTCACACTGTTTAAATCACAACTTGGCTTTGTCTGACATAGTAAGGCAACAAGGCTATTCTATAGAAAAAATAAGAGAGAAAATATCAATGATGTTATTTTAAAAAATACCACTAGTAGAAAGGAAAGGCCTGTCAAAGACAGGAGATAGGGACAGTTCCAATAAAGGTAAAAAATTAAATAACCAGGAAAAGGGTAGGAAATAGGCTTAGGTTGTAGGCGACAGTAAGAAAAGGCTAACTTGACTAAAAATTAAATAATTTTGAAGAGAAACTGTCTTAAAATTAACAATTTTCTCCTTAGCATTGAGAGAGACGGCTAGCACGTCTGACTAGGAACACGGCAAACAAGATCTGGTGTAACTAGGAGAGGGGCATTATGGGTAGATCTTAGCTGAGAGATTTTGGCTTGAGCAAGCTGGGAAATGGCCATATCGGTTCCAAGGACGGAACTGTAATGAAAGAACAAAGATTTACAACATCAGATTCATACTCAGTCTTCTCCTTCCTAATACACTTGTCCATATTTCTCCCACTCCATACTCACTCCTGGCATAAGGTTTCTATTTCTCTAAGAATTCCTAGTCTACAAAATTTTCAATTGCATTGATACTTTTCAGAGTACATGGTAGTCTAAGTGACTGTTCCTTGCTGTGCAATTACAGAACGTGGCTCTGCCAGCTCCGTTCCGCACTTGCTACGCTTGAGCTTCAGTCCGCTTCCCTACCCTGCCCCCATTCCCTCCCGCCTCTAAATCACTCAAATGTATCTAAACCGAACCACTCCCACTCACACATGTCTACCAATCACCACATGTACAATTCTGAATTATAAAGTAGCCCACATTTCCAGACTAATTCTAATCAACACCCATCCATCAGCACACATATATTAACCTTTTACCAATCCCTATCCTTTTTACCATTACAAAATGCTAGCAATGCATTGATGCTATCAATACAAACAACCCTCTTGTTTCATACACATCTAACAGTTGTCACACCTTGTAATCAAAACAGGCTAATCTCCACTATACCCCCTCCCCCATCATTACAATATAACAAATATCCACTATTTATTTATTTATTTATTTATTTATTACAATATGACGCATATCCACCTACACATTCAGCTGCTCTGACCTCCCACATAATCACCCTCCTATCTGATTTAATCCCTGCTCTACCACATACCCACAAACTCACAACTATCACCTCCCCCTCCAACATCTCACAACACACTCTAACCACACACTGTTAGTCCCACTCTAGCAACCTCAACACACTAATAAAGCACACAATGTTAGTTACTAAAACACACATCATTACATCCACTAAAACCAACACTATTTACTATCTGATCTCTCCACACAGCCAACCTATTCACACTAGCCCTTCTTTATCATTTAACCAACTTCTAGACCCCCATCAAATATGACCACCCCACTAACTCCATCATCAACTCAATTTCTGAAAGACACATTTCTTCTGTGTGTTTTAGACAAGGAACCTGATCTTCCTAGGGAGACTTTACTTTATGTTAGAAAATCTGACATAGCAGCAATTTGAACCTGCAATAACTACAGATCTTAAAATTGTATATTGGAAGGTTGTGTCCCTGGACACTGTCACTTCAGATAGGTGAATTTCTGATAGCAAGTTTGCCTCTTTAGC